>NC_090647.1:184591715-184891715 GCF_040937935.1 Hyperolius riggenbachi
CACAAGACAAGCAAAGTAACAACTTCTAGAAACAAGAGCAGAACTAGGAGGACTCGCTGACCCCTTCGCAGGAGTCAGCGCAGTCCACACGGACCAGGAACGAGGTGGGGCACGAGCAGAGTAACAGATAGAATCTGAGACTATGGTAGCCCATGAGGCATTGCAGGAAGCAGTTCTTTATACTGAGGTCATCCAATGGGAGCAGACCTGCAGATTCCCACACAAGTGAATGGTAATTAATCACAGGCTGATAGCAGGAAAAGGCAGACAATGATATGCAGCCTGCAGGAAAGGGACCGCCCCTCCACTGCAGCAGACAATGTTTGTTTACACAAAAGCATATTAAACTGTCATTAACTTCAGAGCGACTGCAGATGGAATCAGCAACTAGTTTAAGTGCAAACCAAACTATGCAAGCAAATGCATGTAATGACATTAGAACTGCTTGGTTTGCAATACCACTGCAGTCAGCAGTAAACGCTGCAGAAGCGATCATAACAGTACCCCCTCCCTTAAACGCGGCCTCTGGACGCCTATGAAAACTGACATATTTCTCCTGAACCACCCAAACCAAAAAATCAGAAGTGGGAAATCCAGCAAACTGATCTGACTGAAAATTCATGAAGGTCGGATCCGTCCGACAAAACCAAATTCCCGAATCAGTCTCACCAAAACTAGACCAATTGGAACCAGAACCTACCGAACCATGCCCGTCAGCACTACAAGCCTCAGTGTGACACCCATCAGAACCACGACTTCCAGAAAACAACCCCAAGAAACTCTCTGCGCGATACCCACCGCCTTCCAAGGACTGTCCAAAAACGCCAAAGCCTTTGCAATGCCCACCGGAACTGTCCTTACCAACACAAAACCCACTGTTGAACCAGTCCAAGGTACCAGGACAAGTTTCCTCAGAGATCTCCCAGAACACTTGGAAGCTCCAAAGAGATCCCCACAGGTCAGAACGCCCCTTAGGCTCACATGGAGAACTATCAAGAACCCCTATGGAACCCAGGGCAACTCCAGAGTCAGGGTCACAAGGACAAACATCAAGATCAGGGCTTTTAGGGACCAGAACCATCTCCGGGCATGCAGGCCAACCGGCAACATCAGAACATGTCTCCACTAGGGAAGCACGTGAGCACGCTAACACAGACACATCTGGGCAGTCTGGCATACGAAGCACATCTGGGAACACCGGCACAAGAGAAACCTCTGGGCATGTCAAGGAACTGCGAACCTCAAAGTCAGTCAAGACAGGACCGAAACCAGAACTGGGCAAAAAAAATTCATCATGACTAGACTTCATAGTTACTGGATTCTCACTAAAAACTGCAGGATCAGACTTAGATGTCGCTGATTCCAGCAGGGTTATTAACAAATCATGTTCAGGGGCATTTACAAGACAGGGCAAATCTTCTGATGTATGCACTGAACTAGACAGGGTTCCCATAGCTTCTTCTGGACTAGACAGAGACTCATCAAATACACTGGACTGGAGCTCATGAAGGGCTGCAAAACAAGTCAATATTGCAGCAATCCCCACTGAACTAGGCAAAACTGAGTAACTCACTGGACAGGAAGGGGGCTCTGGAACTTCTGCCACACCGGCCAGAGAACCAGAATTTTCCAGGATACAGGGCTGGGTTTCAGAAACACTCATTAACCCGGACTGAAATTCTGAGATTTCTATTATTTTTTCCAGCGAGTCAGAATTATCCATGTTACAGGGCAAGACTTTTGAAACATTCAGAGGACAGGGCTGGAGTTCCTCGGCTGTTACAACACTGGAGAGGGACTCAACAACATTGGTTAAATCAGACTGTGTACAGGGCAAGGTATCTAACACACTTGCTGACGAGGACAATATTTCAATGGCTTCTGCTTCGCTGGGCAGAAATTCATCAAGTTTTATTAGAGCAGACTGTAATTCCAAAACAGCTGCTAGACAAGTGAATATTACTGCAACACCAACTGAGGTAAGCAGTGCCTCAGACTGTTCTGCTAGAGGGTTTGAAGTATCCAAAGTACTGGGTGAAGCATAAGACTCTGTGACCACAGCTTCACTGGACAGGATCACCGAACAGTCCACACTGCAGGGCAAAGCCATGGAAGCACCTGCTGGACAGCATAATGATTCTGTGACCTGAGTTTCATTGGAGAGATCTACTGCACAATTCATGGTACAGGGCAAGTTCACTGGAACATTTTCTGAACACGGTAATAATTCTGCGACTTCGGACTCACATAGCAGACGCTCTGAGTTATTCCTGAAACTAGAGTGAGGTGTAGAAACAGGAAGATCAAAACACAATGTTTGCGCATCTAAATCACCATTCAATTGTGAAATTGGAAAATTCAGATGCTGGGGTTCTGAGATTTCTGGACAGGATTGCTGGGACTCAGAAACTGATGTAGTGCATCTATTGGCATCTGCTGGATCAGACAGGAGTTGAACTTTATTAACACAGGTAATTTCTGCAGAAGTGTTTGCAGAGACAGGCAAGATTTTTCTGGTGTCTGTTTCACTGAACAAAGACTCATGAGTACTGGCTAGGCTGGACTCAGAAGTCAGCAGGACCTCTGGGTCCTCTGCTGAGAAATTTGTGCAGGGCAAGATTAAGGAAGTATCAGTAATTTCTGTCTTACTGGGAAGTAACACTGAGTTATCCATGGTACAGGGTGGAATTACAGGAACTTCAATTTCACACAAAAGGAGCTCTGAATCACTCGCTGGATCAGCCAAAGGTGCTGAAGCAGGCGAGTCCTCAGGAACTGAGGAAGTGGAACAATCTCCACTTGACAGTGTGTCTTCCCTGGTATCAACTGATTGAATCGCATAAAAATCGTCCAGAATCATTCTCCACACATCGATCAATGGAGCCACAAAGTCATACCCACACACACCAGTTTTTATTAGGTTATAGGCAGACTTAATGCATGCATTCAATACTAATTCACTTTTTGCACTGTAAAACTGACAAAATGAACTTGCATCTTTCTTCCATTCATAGACCAGGGCTTCCATCTCTCCTTTCTCAAATGGAGGATCCCATGCATATTTAACAGCTGAGCATTCCGGCTGATCATAGTTTGCAAATGTGTTAGTGGCAGAAACATACATTGGGTTATTTAGCAGGTGATTGGCCGATTTCTTATTCCTAAGGATCTCCAGTACCTGTAGCAAGTGTTGAACTGTAGTGTATGCAAATTTCCCTTGCTGCACGAATAAATTGATCTGTTCAATACTCTGTAATATATCTTCATAATCATATTCAGATAATTCATTTAAACAAGAACCTTTATTTTCCCTGGCTAGCAATGAAAGTTCATTAGTAGTTTCATAGGTCCATTTGACTCCCCTGAATGGTGACTGAATTTCATTATCTGCTAATGGTGGAGTCTCGTTACAGATCTGATGCGCAGTCGCTAAGGGCAACGACTCCGCTGATTGTAACGCTTTTCTTTTGGAGCGTTTACGTTTGGCTTTAGACCCTGCTGCCTTAGCAGAAGAAAAGTTATCAGTAACACTTTCTGCTTGCTGCTCATTCTTGCAAGCAATTGAAGGAGCAGCTGATTGGCCTGCTGCCAGGAGTTCATTAAGAGGAAAAGGCAATGGATCTATGCGCAACCAATTGTGAATTACAAAAGCTATAAATTGCAAAGGACTTTGTCTAAACTGAGTGTGATCTAAGACATCGATTGCCCAATCAAAAAGTTTGCCCTTAAAAAGAGCACAAACGATCCAATCAGACCAGGTAGAAATTGCAGAAGCCCGAAAGTCGGGATTGGCCAGAACTTTAACCAATTCTGATATAAATTTGTCTGTAACTTCAGGACCAAGCTTTTCAAATTTTTTAAAAGAGCAGGACCCCTGACAAACAGTGTCATAATTTGTGGAAATTCCCCCCACAATAGGGACCGGTAATGGGGCTACCATAATGTTAAGCTTGGAGGTGTAATCTCCACAGTCAGCATACAACACATAAGCTGACGTGAAGGAGGTACACACACCAGCACAAGGGATCAGGATATCCCCAGTTTAGTGGAGGAGAGGACTGACTCCAATAGGAGATTGTGGTGCACAGAGCCGTGCAGATCCGAACAGCCACAAACAACACTTTCGTAATAACGTCTCAGCGCAAAGTAGCGCTGAGCGCATAAACCAGGACTGAGAAGATCAGAACAAGTAGACAGAATGAACGCTTGCTAGCTAGCGGCTACTTAGCGACAGCAAGCGTCCAAAACCAGACAGACTGGAATGAGGCAGCCAATGCGTTGCGGCGATGGCGTGCCTCACAAAGACAGGACAGAATAGTCAGAAAATAGCAGGATCAAGATAGATGAACGTAACACAGATAAATATACAATAAGTATGATTTCCTAGCGTATTACAATTACAGCTATCAATGAAACTATTCGTAACGTCTGACTAACATATGTATATATCGGCAATGAACCGATATATGACATAAGCAGGAACTCTGACTAAGACTGGAGTAATACAGGGAACAGGACTCAGAAGGATTCGCTATCTCTTCGCAGAGATGAACGCAATCCACAAACAGGACCAGGAACAGGATAACTAGCTCAGCGTGCTGGAACGCTGACTAACAGAACACAGGATATAAACAGTTCGTGTACGTATATATCAGCGACACTGATGTATCAACGTAACACGAATACAAGGAAAATAATAAACGTGCAAGTATGCGAATATATATCGGCGATGAACCAATATATGACACAAGACAAGCAAAGTAACAACTTCTAGAAACAAGAGCAGAACTAGGAGGACTCGCTGACCCCTTCGCAGGAGTCAGCGCAGTCCACACGGACCAGGAACGAGGTGGGGCACGAGCAGAGTAACAGATAGAATCTGAGACTATGGTAGCCCATGAGGCATTGCAGGAAGCAGTTCTTTATACTGAGGTCATCCAATGGGAGCAGACCTGCAGATACCCACACAAGTGAATGGTAATTAATCACAGGCTGATAGCAGGAAAAGGCAGACAATGATATGCAGCCTGCAGGAAAGGGACCGCCCCTCCACTGCAGCAGACAATGTTTGTTTACACAAAAGCATATTAAACTGTCATTAACTTCAGAGCGACTGCAGATGGAATCAGCAACTAGTTTAAGTGCAAACCAAACTATGCAAGCAAATGCATGTAATGACATTAGAACTGCTTGGTTTGCAATACCACTGCAGTCAGCAGTAAACGCTGCAGAAGCGATCATAACAGGAAGAATTAACAGCCGAGACTATTTAGGAATTTTGGGCGACCAAGTTCATTCTATGGTTCAAGAACTGTTTCCGGAGGGGAATGCGATCTTTCAAGATGATAATGCCCAATCCATACAGCTAGAATTGTTAAAGAATGGCACATTCTAATGAAGTTGAGCATCTCATCTTGCCATCACAATCCCCAGACCTCAACATTATTGAGCATTTATGGTCGTTATTAGAGATTCAAGTAAGGAAAACTTTCTGCTGAGAGCCTGCAATGGCCCCGATCGAGTGATTACAAGGCTCGACTAACGGGGGAGGAGCTCACCATGATGAAGTGAGGGAGGAGGCACATCGGAACTCCCGGCCCAGCATCAGCACGCTGCTTACCCTGAGGTTTAGCGGGTAAAGCGGGTCCCCCCTGGAGGCTCCTAGAAGCGGCCTGGAGGAGAGCCTTGCGGGTTCCTGGACACACGAGCGGTGGTGGCCGATAGCGGAGGGAGGCGCTGCTGCCTGAAGGCGGAAAGTGCAGCGGAGAGATCCGCCGGACCGGAAGTGTGGAGCCGAGCATCCCCAGAGACCATACAGCGGTGAAGCCAGGAAACGAGGGCGCTCGGAGGACCGAGACGCTGCCCCGGGATCAAGCTGCAGACTGGGTTCTCTGGTAGAAGAAGCCGGAGTGGAGGGCGAGAGCCGCTGTGAGGAGTCCGGTAGGGGGAAGCAGGGAAGACGGATGGAGGTGTGAGAGGAAAGGCGAGAGCCGGCACCTAGCAAGTCTGACCCATACATAGTGAACACCCAGTGGAAAGGGTGAAAAGTGCAGCAAAGGATCCAGCAACACTCTGATTATGCGAAGGCCCAAAGAAGCAGCAGGGGTATTGTATATAAGAGAGGCTGAGGAAAAAAGTGAAAAAGAGCACCCAGACTGGTAAGCAATTTTCAACTATCTTTCTTGAACTGTAATGCCTGAATATCAGAGAAGATAAAGATTTATTCCCGAACTGATATTAGATTGGTGTGGTAACCAGAGACAATAAGTATGGTTAGAGATAAGGATAAGGAAAAGAAAGGAAAGAACTTTATTGCAAAAGATAAAGAGTCAGCTCAGAGGTCAGTTAATAAACTCTTTGCCCGGCCGGAAAAAATTAACACTAATAGGCTCTCAATAGAGAGTGAGGGGCTAATTGATAGCTCACTTCCAATATCTAACCCAAGCTCACCGGGTGCTGAATCTAGTCAAAGTAGCAGTATGGAAGAAATATAGAGGTGTTTGCGGAGTTTGCCAACTAGACAAGATTTAGAAGCACAAACAGAGCACATAGTGACATCTGTAAAGAAGGAAATTGCTGAGATTAAGGAAGAAGTAATTGAGTTGCAGGGAAAGACCAAAGAAATGGGAGAAGCAGTAACGAAATTACAGATGGAAGTGGAGGCCCTTAAAAAGGACAGAGAGAAACAGAGAGACTTAAACATTAATCTGAAGTATGAGATTGAGGATTTACAGAATCGAGAGAGACGGAATAACCTGAGGATAAAAGGGGTTGCGGAGTCAGTTCAGGCTGAAAATATTGCTGCTTATTTACAGTCTCTGTTTAAAGAACTATTGGGCGTCCAGGAGGAACGTGAAATAAAATTGGACAGAGTGCACAGAACATTAAGGGCACCACCAAGAGAGGGGGAACCCCCTAGAGACATAATATGTAAATTCCACAACTTTAAGGAAAAAGAGGCCGTAACAAACGCCGCGAGACAGAGGGGCCAGATCTCATGGAAGGGAGATCCGATAAATATTTTTCAGGACCTGGCTCCCTCAACTTTAATGCAAAGAAGGGCAATGAAACCATTGCTCACGGTTTTACAACAAAAGGAAATATCGTATAAATGGGGGTATCCCTTTGCATTATTAGTGAAAAAAGGACAACGTTTGCTCTCTCTGAGATATCCGGGAGAGATATCTATGTTCTACAAGGACTTGTCTATCCCAGAAATGGAACTGCCCGATTGGAAACCAGAGACTATGGGGAGCTTTCAGGGGAGATTTAGGAAAAATAAAGAATAGATAATGGATGTAATTCAGGGGAGCTAAAAAATAAGAAAAATAAAGGTTAAGTTGTGGGGGGGAGGGAAGACAGAGAGAGGTAGGGTGGGGGGATACTTTTTTTTTTTTCTCCCTTGTTATGAGACACGAAAATAAAAATGTATGTATATCACAACATGGTAACCAGATCTGCTATTGATCACGAGTATAAAAAGGGGGGAGAGGGATGAATTACGGGGGGAAGGGGCTGGGGGAGGGGCACTTGGGGGATGGAACCTGATGCATACGTGGGGGACAATTGGCGGCTGCCCATGTGTGGATCAGGACCCTAAATTTAGGATATGGAGGCTAATAGGATAAAGGGATCACTGTGTATTTTATAAGCACAAAATAGCAAATCTGGTTTACACACAAAAAAAGGTATGAATTTATATTGGGAATATGAGCAAGAATGGGGGAAGGATTTGATTTTGGTATGAGACACGGAAATGAAAATGCATGTATATTGGAACACAATAAATCAGATCTGTAGTTGAGCATGAGCACAATAAGGGGAGAAGGGGATGAATTAGAGCAGGAGGAGGTGTGGGGGGGGGGGGGGCACTTGAGGGATGGAACCTGATGCATACGTGGGTGACAAATGGCGGTCGCCCATGGGTGGATCGGGACCCTAAATTTAGGATAGGATAGTAGGATCACTGAGGATAATTACACAAGCACAATATAGCAAATTGGGTTTAAACACAGGATAAGATATGAACTTATATATCGGTAACGCGAGGAAGAGGGGGGAAAGTATAGGGTAAGGAAGGGTTTGAGAGGCAGACGGGAGATGGGGAGTGGGGATTGACACTTCCCTCCGCCTCAGAAATATAGAAGGAGGGGAGGAATGGAGGGGAGGGCCCCCCGATAGGTTTTCGGGTCGGTCAGGGGTTTCCCCCCCCCCCATTAAATTTTTTTCCCCTCTCTGTCAGCCTCCCATAACTCCCGCTTAAAGAAGCGTTGAGGCTGGGAGGGCCGAGGGGTGTTCTTCACTCCAAAGGGATGGTAGTTTAATACCCAATAAGGTGTTGCAATGCACCAGAGGGACTAAAATGGAGTCCCTAATGGATAAAATCCTTTTTAAAAAAGTCGGAGGAAGGGCCGGGGGGAGGGTTAAGGGGAGGGCCTGGATTCCGAGAAAAGGGAGTTGCAGGGGAAATAGGAAAAAATGGGTGAGTGTAGGGGGAGAGAAGGTGAGAAAGAAGAATGAATGGAAGGTCAATCTGGATAATATAAAGACAATCGCAAAAAAGAGATTATGAACCTTAAGGTACTGTCGCTGAATGTCAGGGGGCTCAATGTCCCGGAAAAAAGATCGGCTATCTTGAGACTCTGCCATAGGGAGGGAGCAGGCATTGTATGCCTGCAGGAGACTCACTTTAAGGCCCCTAAGGTGCCAAGAATGTACGATCGATATTATAATACAATGTATGTGAGTGGCCTGCAGGCAACCAAGAAAAGGGGTACAGCGATCTTAGTGGCTAAAAATGTCCCATTTATAATAAGCGAGGAGTATGCCGATACACAGGGGCAGTTTAACCTAATAAAAGGCCACCTGTACAATAGAGCAATAACGGTGGGGTCATATTACGCTCCAAACACGGGCCAAGTAAAAGCACTCCAGAGATTTCTGAAAAGGTTAGAAACTTTTGCAGAAGGCGGGATCATTATTGGATCAGATATGAATATAGCGATAGACCCACAGATATATACATCGATGGGTAAGTCAGCAACATCGAGTGGGGTACAGAAGAAGATTAAAAAAACTGTTATATAATATGCAACTGGTAGATGTTTGGCGTGTGAATAACCCCACCTCCCAGAAATACACGTATTACTCTCAGGTACATAGGAGATACTCCCGAATAGATTATGTCCTGGTGTCCCACGACTTGCTCTCCATAGTGGGATCAACAAATATAGGATTGATGACATTATTCGACCATGCTCAGATTGTGGCGAATTTGAGATGGGGAGAAGGAGGGAAGGGACCAATGGTGTGGCGATTGAATGACGCCTTACTGAAAAACGATGAGGTGGCTCTGAGAATAAAGGGGGAACTTGAAAACTATTTCCAGTCCAATGATGATGGTGAGACTTCGAATATAACAGTCTGGGAAGCACATAAATGCTATATTAGAGGGATCCTAATACAGGAGGGATCTAGAAGGAAGAAGGAAAGAGATAGGGAAATAAAAATAGCCTTGGAGAATATAGCTAAATTAGAACAACAACATAAACAGGATGCTGAGGAAAGTATTAGAGCAAAACTAATAGAGGAGAGGGACCGACTGAGAAATATCCTCTTTAATAAGGTTAAATATATGGCCCTGAGATGCAGACGCACATTCTACGAGTATGGGAATAGGTGTGGATCAATGCTGGCAAGGGCAATTAGAAAGCAACAAAAAGGTAATTATATCTCCAACATTAGAAATGTAAAGGGGGAGGTCTGTCATAAGTTAGAGGAAATAGCTAAAGAATTTAGAGAGTACTATGATAGGCTATATAACTTAAAACCTGATGCCTTGGGAATAGGAATGTAGGAAAGAAGGAGGGAGATAGATATATCTAGAACAGAGTAGACTCCCCAGATTAGCAGAGGAAGAGGCCGCAGCTCTGGAGTCTCCCATCTCATTGGAGGAAGTAAAATTGGCAATTAAACAGATGCCAGGGGGGGAAGGTGCCCGGACCCGATGGGTTTACTAGTGAGTATTATAAAAAATTTGGAGAACAGGTCGTGGCACATCTGGTGAAGGCTTTCAATGGTGTGGTGAAGGAGGGAGCAAAGGAGGGGTTTTCCCCCCGTATGTTGGAGTCCTATATATCAGTTCTGCATAAGGAGGGTAAGGACCCCAGTCAATGTCAAAGCTATAGACCAATTGCATTACTGAACGTGGATATCAAGCTTTTTGCCAAAGTGTTGGCAAATAGATTATCCCCATTATTAAATAAAATTATCCATATAGACCAGGTCGGGTTTATTAGGGGTAGGGAAGCCCGGGATAACACTATAAGGACCATTAATCTGGCTAGGTGGGTAGTAGTTAGATCAGAAGCAGCTCTGTTTCTATCCACAGACGCTGAAAAAGCGTTTGATAGGGTAGATTGGTCTTTTATTGAGGAAGTATTAAAAG
The DNA here is from genome assembly GCF_040937935.1 of Hyperolius riggenbachi. Classification (NCBI taxonomy): domain Eukaryota; kingdom Metazoa; phylum Chordata; class Amphibia; order Anura; family Hyperoliidae; genus Hyperolius; species Hyperolius riggenbachi. The sequence continues at coordinate 184,602,163 of NC_090647.1, forward strand.
TTATAGGTATAAAGGAAAAAATGGGGAATATGATGATGACATTGTATTCTACACCAAATGGAAGGGTAAGAGTTAATGGGGTTCTTTCAGAACCCTTTATGATAAGAAACGGAACTAGGCAAGTTTGCCCTCTGTCCCCATTGATCTTTGCTTTATCGGTGGAGCCCTTCTTGTGTAGGGTGAGGCAGGACTCCAACATGCGGGGTATAAAGGTGAAGGGATCGGAACACAAGGTGGCGGCATACGCAGATGACTTTCTATTCTACCTGGAGAGGCCACTCATCTCTCTCCCAAACCTGATGAAGGAATTCCAGATTTTTAATAGGATGTCAAATTTGAAGATTAATTTTGATAAAAGTGAAGCAATAAGTTGGGGCATGAATAAAGAACAAAAGGAGTTGCTTAAAGAGAATTTCTCCTTTAGATGGCCAGGGGGAACGTTGAGGTACCTGGGGGTAAAAATAATGTTTAGCCTGAAGGAGATGGTGATACATAATTATGCCCCGATCCTGGAACGGGTGAAACAGGATTTGGGAGCTTGGAATCAGCCAAGTTTTTCATGGTTTGGGCGAATTGCCATAATAAAAATGAATATCCTTCCCCGGCTATTGTACTTATTCCAGGCCCTGCCCATACCGGTCCCATCGGCATTTTTTAGGGATCTTACAAGCTCCATAAATAAATTTGTGGGAAAGGGCCAGAAGATGAGAATAAGGGGTAAATTGCAGACAGCAGAAAGAGAAAAGGGTGGGTTAGCGGTCCCAAATATGAAATATTATTATTAAGCAGCTAATTTAACTAGAATAATAGACTGGCAAAGGCACAGAGTGGAGAAGAGATGGGTGGCCCTGGAGGAGGATATAATAGGATACCCCTTAAGGAATTTACCCTGGTCAGCACAAAAAAGTAGGAAGATTATATCCAGTAAGGGAGCAGAAATGATAGAATCGACGATAAAGATTTTTGACAAAAATAGGGAAAAAGCAGAAATGTCCCCGTGGCCAACACCTCTCATCCCAATCCTAGGAAACATAAATTTCCCTATGGGGAGGAACCCAGTAAGTCATTTAGGTTGGAGGAGAAGGGGGAAAGAGTTAAGGGCGCTTGATCTGGTGAAGGATGGGAGGTGGGTACCCATACCAGAGATAAGTACAGAGGAGGGGGGAGGGGAAATAGATGAATGGAGCCATGTACAATTTAAATTCTTCTTACAGAGTTATGGTACTAAGGAAATGCTGAGTAGGAATCTTACCCCATTTGAGAAGCTGTGTATGGGAAGGGGGCAGCATAGAGGGACACTTTCAAAAATATATACATTACTAAATGAAATAGGGGACCCTACAGTAGAGATTCGGAGTAAGTGGGAAAGGGACTTGGGAAAAACATTTTCAGAAGACCAGTGGAGGGACATAATAAAATAGGCAAGTAGATCATCTATATCCACTAGGGGACAGGAAGCGGGGTATAAGATCTTTGCTAGATGGTACTACACCCCGGACAGGATCAGTAGGATGTACCCAGGTGCCTCGGCGCTCTGCTGGAGATGTGGGAGTGAGAGAGGGGACTTATTACATGTATTTTGGGGGTGTAAAGAAATACAGAAATTCTGGGTAGAAATAAGGAAACAAATTAGATTAATCACGGGGTCGGAACCCCCAGATGAAGCTGCCTTTTTCTTGCTTCACAGCAATGATTGGTCCACCAAGAAGTATGAGAGATCATTGATGAGATTCCTGGTGAATGCAGCCAGGATTCTCATACCTAAACACTGGAAGACAACTCAAAGGCCTACAGTATGGGAATGGTTTGTGGAAGTAGATGGGGTTTGGAGAATGGAAGATTTAACCAGTTATATACATGGAAACAGGGGAAGACATGAGGAAAGATGGAAACAGTGGCAGGAATATAAATTGACATCGGAATATGAGAAGGTAAGAAAAGGAACCAGGACGAGAGGGGCCAGCTGACTAAGCGATATAATGAATCTAGCATAAGAGGAGGGAACAGAAAACCAGATTGACCCGAGAAATGAATGAGACAGAGAGAGAGTGAAGAATGAATGTATTGTGATAGGATTTATTGGATGGAAAGTAAGGATGGTATAATTTTGAAGAGAAAAGGGGAATTGACTAAAATATGATGGAGAAGAAATTAAAATGTTTATGTTTCTTTCCCTAAGAGGGTAAATGTACATGATTTTTAAAGTCCATCCAGTGGGTATTGTTTAGAAGTGCTGTTGTCTTTTTTGTAATATGATATATTTAAAAAGGAAAATAAAGATAATGTAAAAAAAAAAAAAAAAAAAGAGATTCAAGTAAGAAGTCGATTTCCGCCGCCATCGTCTCTAAAAGAACTGGAGGGTGTTTTAACTGAAGAATGGGCTAAAATTCCTTTGGGAACAATTCACAATTTGTATGAATCAATACCTCGGAGAATTGAGCCTGTAATTGCCGCAAAAGAGGTGGACCTACACCATATTAAAATATATTTTGTTTATTTTCAAGGTGGTTCCATTATTTTGTCCAACCCCTATATATATATATATATATATATATATATATATATATATATATATGTATATATATATATATATATATATATATATATATATATATATGTGTATATATATATATATATATATATATATGTGTATATATATATATATATATATATATATATATATATATGTGTATATATATATATATATATATATATATATATGTGTATATATATATATATATATATATATATATATATATATATATATATATATATATTAGAATCCTTAACCCCTAAACTCTCCTGGTGGTTCTAGGTCATCACGCTCTATCTGGGTATTTCGTAGTACGTGTCCAAGCCCTATCCCATAGAGCCATATCAATCCATGCCATGCACTGATGAGGACCAAAAAGTTTGACACAACTGAATGCATGATGGATTGGTGTGGCTCTGTAAAATTTATAAGCTATAAGGTAACTATACACCAGCGGTTCTGGATATGTACCTGGCTTTTACAGGCGCAAAGAGATGATTTACATATTCAACAGTGATGCATTATGGAAAACTTTACTTTCTTACTTAACCACTTCAGCCTACAGGTCATTTTACCCTTATCACCAAAAGCCATTTTCACCTGTCTGCACTCCTCCCGTTCATTTGGCCATAACTTTCTCACTGCTTCTCACATGTGAATGATCTATATCAGTTTATTTTGCCCCAAATTAAGCTTTTTGTGGGCGATACTTGTTTTCAGTAATTTCTATGCATTTTACAGGCAAAAACAAGAAAAAAAAAAGAAAAAATACACTATTTCTCCAATTCCATCCCCTATAGTTTTCAAATAAGCAGTGGTACTATAAATAAAACCCATACATTTTATTTTCCCATTAGTAACAGTAACTATTAAATTCTGCTCCTAGTACAATGTATGGCGGCAATATAATATTTTGAAGTAAAGGTGCATTTTGTCTGTTGTTTTTTTTTTTGTGTCCGGTCAATTTCAAGCCCTTATGTACTGAAATAACAGTAATTTACACTCATGACATACGTATTAAAAAAAGCTATGCGCCTAAGGCAACTATTTATGGATTTTTTTAACCTTTATTTTCTTTTACATGTGATTGTTTGGTAATTGGGGTGGGGGCTTTGGAGGGATTCATTGTATTATTTATTTTATTAAATTTGTGTGGTGTTTAATTTAGTAGAAACACTACCCCTGTTTACCAGGACGTGTTTAATTTTTTTTTACTTTACTTTTGTTACGTAATTATGAATGGACATAATTTCTTTGGGGTCATGTCCATTCACTCCAGGCACTGAAATTGGTTTGGGGAACCCTTGGTTCCCTTCCCTAATTGCGCTATGGAAAAGCCATTGGGTACAAGTGGCGGCCGCGCACGCCTGCGTGCACACCATCCGCTATAACTCTGGATGTGTATACATCGCTCAAGTTACACTTGAGCGATGTCTAGCTGGACAACTATAGTTGTCCAGATAGACGGAAGTGGTTAAAGCTGAATTATAGCAGATACCTTCTGTTTTAAAGGGAACCGAGGTGGTCATCGAGTTAAAAAATACACACTTACTAAAGAAGAGGGAAGCCTCTAGATGCTGTTGAGCAGTACAGATCTGCTCACGGATGAGCAGCTCCAGCCTACTGCACAAGGGCAGCCATACTCCTGCAGTGCAGTATGGCTAGGCTGATGCTTGAAGAGCAGTGCAGCTCGATCTTCATTTTGACAAGCCCTTGTCGGAATTCTTCAGAGGGTCAGCACTCGATGACAGGCATCATGGGAAGCCCCTATAGGATACAGAGGCTTCCATCTTCTTAAGTAAGTATGCTTTGTTAACCTGAGGTTCATCTCGGGTACACTAAGAGGGGTGAATTAATGATCCACCATATTGGATGCAGAGCCTAAAATATCTTCTGGCAAGGTCCACTTCCCTGGTTGAGAAATAGATGCAACAAAATGACTTACACAAGCACTGAACCCAAAGTTAAGATGAAACATGACTTTTTGTTCTTGCTGTTAATCTTGTAATAAACAGCTACATATGCACATACCATGTCGTTAAAATAAGGTGAGGTAAGGAAGAGTACTTGTCTTGCCATGGTTAACAAGTCAATCTAAAATAATAGTGAAACTTATCTCACTGTAAAACATTCAACAGGAACCACTTTAGTCATAAACTTAAAGAGCGCAAGTGGAAGAAATTGTGTGCAGGTGATACCAGGTGGTGGGCAGTGTAGATCTAATGAAATCCCTGCCATCAGCTGGAATCTATTGCTATTCTCAAAGGAAATATTCCTCCCATTAAAGTGATTAATAGTTAGAAAATAGAGGCAAAGAGAAAGCTGTAGACTGCTAGAGGCCCCTGTAATAGGCACTCTGTCCTTTCCAAAGACAGGTAAACACAAGCACTGACGCTACTAAGGGTTTGTCTCAATTGCGTTAATGACAGATACACAGTAGGATACTGTCTTCAGATACCCACTTGGCTGATTTATTCTCATTCAACTAAACACAAGATATAGTTTTTTCTAAAGCGATCTATTTGATGCAAGTTTTCATTTTCTAGTAGACTCGGACAAATCAGTGGTCAAATCTGATTGTTTTGCTAACAGCTGCATACACTTTTCTCCTGTGAAACATGTTTTTTTTGAGTGAGTAAAATAAATGCAGATACCCATACAACCACAAATACAAAATAGTAACACCCATACTGGACTGCATACTACATACTATAGACTGGATATCTATCATCCAATCTTTAGTTTCAGACCATTAGTATTAAATATAGTGAATAATTTATTTAGGGTTTTAAAATTGACTAACAGACCATATGACCACTCCAGAAACGTCATAATTGTTCTCCTGTTTTTTTCCCACAGTGCTGTAATAAACACGTTACCACAGTCCATTGCTCATATTGTATTATTATACATGGTTTACTGTGTGGTACGTTGTGGTGAGTTGTGACCTGTTTTCTCTAATTATTTCCTGCCCATTGCGCAACTAGATGTTAATACCTACCATAGTTTTTTAATTATGGCCGTATGTCTATAGCCAACACAATAAACTCCTAAAGCACAAAGAAATGTGTATCATCATAAAAATACCAGAAAACACAAGTATTATGCTAAATATTTTAGATATTCTAGATATCACAGCTCATATATTCTATACTGCAGCAATATAAATCCTCCCTGAAAAAATACAGAAGCTGCAAGATTATCTCACATCACATAGGAATAATTTATTTCCACATCTCTTTCATTAGCTTGAAAGCATATGGCATACATTAGACCGATATATTTTTGGATAGAATAAAATGATTGACTATAAAGCCTTTTACATATAACTATTGCATTTACTGTTTTATGACATACCAAACAACAATTATATGTTACATAGAAAAGCATGTAATTAGGATGACAAAGCCCACTAACGCAGTTGTGTCCGCTTCTGTCCGCTTGTTAGCATCTGCAACATTGATGTGTAACTGAAAAATGGACACAGCTGTGTTAGTGGGCTCAGGCCCTTACTGGTATTTCACTGTATTGAAGAAAAGTTTTTGCTCTGTCCAGGCACAAGGCTGAGAACTCTTTCTCCATCAGTGGAGTAGGTAGAGATCATGGGGCCCCATAGCAAAACTTTCAAGGGGCCCTCACATGTAGGCACTCTTAATCACTGCCATCTACCCCTACCCTATGGATATGAGTTAATTGGTCAATTTACATTCTCATCCAATCAACACTGCAAATAGTTCATTTCGCACTGAGACAAAGTCAGAGGGTGGAGGAACACAAGAAAGTTAAGAGTAAATACATTAAAGGACCACTATCGTGAAACTTGAAAAATGTAACATAAATGTAACCACATACAAATAAGTGCATTTCTCCCAAAGTAAAATTAGCCTTAAATTATTTTTCTCCTTTGTTGCTGTCACGTACAGTAGAAATCTGACAGAACTGACAGGTTTTGGACTAGCCCATCTGCTCATAGAGGATTCTCAGGGTATTGTTTAGTTTCAAAAGCGCTTAGTGAATGGCAGTTGCTCTGTCCAACTGCCAAAAAAGTGTACGGTGAGTAGGGAGTCTGGCCGGCATTATTGTATAAATCCTTTTCAGGGTATGTCTTTATAAAGAATAAAGGCCTTGCTGCGAATCCCCCATGAAGAGATGGACTAGTTCAACACCTGTCGGTTCTGTCAGATTTCTACTGCCTACTGCAAGTGACAGCAACATAGGAGAAAAGTAATTTATAGCTCATTTTACTCTGGAAGAAACATACTTTTTATCTGTATTTGTTTACATGTATTTAACATTTTTCAAATTTCACGATAGTGGTCCTTGAAGTACCATCTAGGGTTCCCTATAATCCATGGCCATATAGCAGCTGCTATGGAAGCTATGGCTATTGCTACGCCCCTGGTCTCCATACAGTTTATGTGGGCTTGCTGATATCTCCCTAAATGCTAGATTAAAATAAAAAATAGTTAAAATGTCCTATTTCTTGGGCATCACAGTATCATTATCTGCATTGTTTTGGTCAGTAAAATGAAAAGGGCATGGACATTATATACAGTAATAGAAATCCTCAGAGCAAACAGAAGAACCTTGGAGCATTCTTCCTAAAAGTAAGACAGACACCTAGTAAATGCAGAAGTCTCTTGAAGTGGTTGTACTAGCAAAAGGCTTAGGCTAGGTTCACAGTGAGACGTTGCCTTCCCTTTGACAGCACCCGCTGCACTGTGAACATTGCATAGGTGGTGCATTGTATTGAGGTAAGCCGCATTGCGAAGCGGCCGTCACACCGCGCTGCAGCTTCCTACTGTGAGCCTAGCCTAAGTGTAAGGCTAGCAAAAGCTGTACAACCATGCCTATGTAGTAAGAGCTGCTCATCCACAAGTGGCTCCTTGCCACTGTATAGGCAAGGCTGTACTCGTGCCGGTGCAGCACAGCTACGATCATGCATGAAGAAGAGCACTGTCACTATTTACAAAAGGATCCTGGGAGAAGAGGGCGGTCCAGAGGCTTTCCTTTTCTTAGGTAAATATGTTTGTTTTTTCCCTCGGGTTTGCTTTAACCTCCTTGCCGGTTATCCCGAGCTCAGCTCGGGGTAACCTGCGCAGGAGGATTTCTCAGGCCCTGCTGGGCCGATTTCTATGAAATAAAAAGGAGCACACGCAGCCGGCACTTTGCCAGCCGCGTGTGCTACCTGATCGCCGCCGCAGCGCGGCGATCCGCCGCATGCAGTGGCGAAAGAGGGTCCCCCCAGCCGCCCGACCCAGCGCAGCCGGAACAAACAGTTCTGGCCAGCGCTAAGGGCTGGATCGGAGGCGGCAGACGTCAGGACGTCCGCTGACGTCCATGACGTCACTCCGCTCGTCGCCATGGCGAAACTTTCAGTTGGCTGCATGAAATAGTTTTTTTTTTATTTAAAAAAAACCCTCCCGCAGCCTCCCTGGCGATTTTAATAGAATGCCAGGGAGGTTAATTCCACTTGACTGCATTTTATTATTGCTTTCCTCCCTAGACACAAGTATCACAGCATTACAGGATGTTTTCATTCTAGACCTTAGTGCTGTAGGACATGGCACACACCACAACTGGCGATAAGCAAGGAATTTTATGTCCAGAAGTAAAGATAAAAGAAAATATTTACAAAAATATTTTTATTGGCTTTACATGAAACATTACCAGAAATTTGTAATCTTTGTATTTTTATGATTAAAACACATACACAAGAATCTTTAATCTGTGGAATGTTCTGTGAACTCTCCTGATTTTGTGTACAGCTCCACTACTATCATTTCATAGGAAATATTTAAATATTTCCATTATCGGTATGGCTGTTGCTCAAAACAGATATCACCTTATCGACTTTCATATAGTTTTACCCCAATAAAAAAGCTATTTTTAAATAACACTATTTGATGACAGGAGATTGAAATGTATTAGTATTTTTTTAATTGCATTATTTTCAGCCACTAAACTAGAGATGGCCAATGCAAATAATTCCAGTACCTGTATCAACCTCCCTTCAGTTACTGTACATTTTGGTATTTCATTTAGAACCTGATCAATACAGAAAATTGTGCAAAATGAGGTAAACAAACTGTCATGTAATGGGAGTTTAAATGCATATTTCACAAATAGTGTTTTAATCAAACTTTCAGTTCACAAACTCGAATCTATTTCTAATGTTCTCGAACAGGCGAACCGCCATAGACTTTAATGGGCAGGAGAACTTCAAAACTTTCAGGACATCTCTGCAGTCTGCAGCCTCAATTTCTTTAAAACACATGAAAACAGTGTAGCAAAGCCAGGACAGTGGCATGGCAGAGGAGTATCAACCTTGAAATAGTTACCAAAAAATACGTATTTTGCGCAACCGCTTTTTTAATGGTTATTTTTTACCTTTATTGACCTCTGACTTTAGTGGTTAATAGTAAAGCCCCCTGTATGTGCTAGAAACACCAAACAGGGTATGTTAAGGAGGACAATGGGAACAAGAGGATTTTTTTTTCAAAAAGACCTTATAGTTTTTGAAAAAAATCCATGTTAAAGTTAGAGGAAAAAAGGCTATTTTTAAATGTGGTAAAATGACAGATATCAATATGTATATAAATGTATTTATTTATTTTTATTTTTTAATATGTTCCGAGTGTGTAAAATAGAAAAAAAAATGACATGCCCCCCCCCCTCCCGAGCCTTTTTAACCCCTTGTCCCCATGCAGGCTGGGATAGCCAGAATGCGGAGCAACGGCCACGTGGGCTTCACACCCTCAGTTATACAAGCCCGCATGGTCCATGGTATGGGGGGTCTCTGGAGGAGAGGGATGAGCTAGAGCTGCGACGAGGAGCGGCATGTGTGGCGGCAGTGCGTGGAGATCTTCAATCTAGGTCACAAGTTTAGAGGATATTGGCGGGGGGGGGGGGGGGTTATTTCTGAGGATATTGGCGTGGGAACTTTTTTTCTAAGGTAAAGATGGTAAGTTAAGAACATCGAAGGACTTTTTTGTGGTTGTGTTGTTATTTCAAATTAACCCTTTGTGGTAGTGGTACTCATTTTTCCTGGGGAGGGTACTGGCATCTGGGGGTCCCCTTTTGATGGGGATTCCCAGATGCCACAATAAACCCCCTCAGGGAATCGTTGGCTCTGGAGGTGGGAAAGAGCCCCTTGTCTATGGATTGGACAAGGTCTCTGGAGGAGAGTGGTGGCTCCCCTACCATGGACCATGCGGGCTGGTATAGCTCAGGGTGCGAAGCCCCACGTGGGCAGGTCCACATTCTGGCTATCCCAGCCTGCATGAGGGGCAAGGGATTAAAGAGGCTCGGGAGTGGGGACCCAACATCATTTTTTTAATATTTCCCACACTCTGAACAAAAAAGAAAAGGTCCAAAAAATAGATAAAGTTGCCAGGGATCTTTATATAGTCATATTGCGGCTGTATAGCGATCCCTGGCCAAACTGCGTACGGACCCCCTGGAAACCCTGTCATGAAATTCATTGCTCTTTCTTTTGATAAATGTTAATTTATTTCAACATATACTTTTCCCCTATCGTAACTTTAACCACTTAACATCTCAGTCGTTTTCAGCTTATGCATCCGAGCAATGTTCACCTCCTATTCATTAGCCTATAACTTTATCACTACTTATCACAATGAACTGATCTATATCTTGTTTTTTCCGCCACCAATTAGGCTTTCTTTGGGGGGTACATTTTGCTAAGAGCCACTTTACTGTAAATGCATTTTAACAGGAAGAATAAGAAAAAAAATGAAAAAATTCATTATTTGTCAGTTTTCGGCCATTATAGTTTTAAAATAATACATGCCTCCATAATTAAAACCCACGTATTGTTATTGCCCATTTGTCACGGTTATTTCACCATTTAAATTATGTCCCTATCACAATTTATCGCAAAAATATTTTATTTGGAAATAAAAGAGTATTTTTTCCGTTTTGCATACATCACTATTTACAAGCTTATAAAAAAAAATAGAGAGAAATATTTCATCTTTACATAGATATTTAAAAAAGTTTAGACCCTTAGGTAAATATTTATGTGTTTTTTTTTATAGTAATGTTTTTTTTGTTTTTTTTTATTAAACATTTTATGTGGGCATTTTTGGGAGGGTGGGTTTTAAAAGTGTTTTATTTGGGGAAATATTGGTGTATTGTAATGTTTTTGGGCATTTACTTGTAGTTTTACTTTTTGGCCACAAGATGGCAATCTCGATTTTTTTTTACATGACGTCACTCTAAGCGTACAATGTACGCTTAGAGGGACACAGCTTCAGAAAGAGCGAAGCTTCCAAGAGAAGCTGTCGCTTTTTCAGCGGGGGAGAGGAATCAATGATCGGGCTCCCTAGCCCGATACATTGATTCCGTGGCTACCGACTCCACGTCCGGGAGTGCGCATGCACGCGCGCGATCGGGCGTGCCTGTCCTCCTTGACGTTTTTATACGTCAAGGAGGACAAAGTGGTTAAAATCGATTTTCTCCAAAACTATAAGGTCTTCTTGAATTTTTTTTCTTGTTGTTCCCACTGTCCTTTTTAACATACCCTGAAAATTTGGTGATTCTAGATGTACGGGGGCTTTTCTATTAACCGCTAACGTCGGCGCCCCTTGGCTTTAATGTAAAAAGTGCAAACACATTTTTTTTTAAATTCACATTAAATTTAAATGTTGAACAGCCCAAGTTTGCCGGGAACGGTCCGCTGGTGAACTGCTCCGGCCATCTATTTCACAAAGGCACGATTATATAACATCAAACATTCCTTTTAAAAGCCTTTCTCAGTTTGTGCATCCAGAATTGCTGGTTTAGCAAAGTAACACCATGGACAGCTGTTTCTGGCTCATTTGGTCTTCTTCAGAGTAAGGTATAGATTAATATGGAGCGTGAAGTAAGTGGTAGAGATGCTATAGAGTTCCCTGTTGTGTTATGGGGTTCCAGAATAATGAGGATTCTGTAAAAAGCCAAAAGAAGTCAAAAAGGCCCACTACTGATAAAGCAATTATGTAAAATGTTGCCTTCCTAAAATAGAAGATATTTAAGATTATAAGTTTGACATGAGCACCACATTACTTCCATAATGCAACACTTCAGCACAGTAATTGAATCATTCTTTTGAGTCCTTCAAAACTCTACTTTATAAAGCATAGTCTTATATTTAAAATACTGACTCTTTCATTTGAATTATGGGGTGATGCTCGGTTGCATAGCAACTGCCTCAGGCAAAATGTAGCTGGACAAAAGTATTTTCAAGAATAAAGACAACTATAAATAGCTAAACATGATCAAAGAGTGTGAAAGCAAAACTCATTTCACGTAATGTATATCATATGCTGGAAAGATTCTTTTTGCAGTGTGTAGGCTCTGCTTAGCTTGATCTGTAATTTTGCTGCAGTTACCTGAAGAATCTAGAAACAGGAAAGGTCAAGAAAACATACATCTTCTGACATGTATTGTAAACTTAGACATATGCCTTACTGGGTAGGAAAAAAAATCAAACGTGTAACTTAGTTCTGTAGTTAAAGAGTGTTATGCTTTGGTACTGACTCTCCCACTATTGTTTGCCGAAGTATTCTCCAAGGCATGGAGTCCAAGCGGCCACCCAGTCTTCACCACAGTGTTCCACAAGGGATGATAAACTGCCACCCCTAGTTGCCAATGGATTTTTTTTGCTGCTTGTGACCACTGGCCCACAGTACTGAGGTTGGTAGGGTGAATAGGTGGCACCACAATTTAGAGGTCGTTTGCAAATGAGAAGTGTAGTCTAAGTACTGGGTAGAGGTAGGCAGGTGTCAGAATCACGACACAAGCAAAGGTACAGTAGATACAGGCAGTGGGCAGATAAGGTTCTTGAGCAAGGGCACAACAATAAGTTAGGTTAGGCAGCGAGCAGGCAAGTTGAGGTATCAGGCCATGGTCGGTCAAGCCAAAGGAGAAGATCAGTAGTAGTCAAACAAGCCAGGTTTGAAGCCAAACCTTTTTTTTCAGAATGCAGAGCATAAACTGATAGGAATAACAGAAAGGATAAGAGTGATTCTACTTTTGCAGTCAATATTTGTGCTTCACACATACACAAATGGGTTAGCAAACCACTATTCATACACACAAAGAGTCAGAGGCTGCACCTCTTATTCATACAAATGCCCCAAATGAAGGGATTAACCTATAGCCAGTGATGGGCATGTGCATTTCAACATAGGAGCAGCCAAGCAGCCATGTAGGCTTTTGGAAAGGTGAGTATTACAAAGGGAAATCTTCTTGTAAGTAAAGATTCATTATTTCATTTGGAACCAAACTGTTAGACCTGTACAATAATATGGTATAAAACATAACTTATTATAATACCTTTCTCGGTCAATATTTGATAAATATTTTACCAAAGTCAGTCAGGAAAGACCAGGTTTAAAATAAAAGCACAGCTTGGCTGTGTGTAATCAGTTTAGACCAGCTTGCTTTAAGAACTACCACATCAGCATGGGTGCCCCCCTCAAGTTTATTTACCAGCATTGCTGTGCCTGTCAGCAATGAGGTACCTTGCAGATCCTCCTCACTACATAAAGCATGTATAAGTAGAGACATGTATACTAACAACCTTGGGCCTGGAGGTTGCTCAGTAATGCCAGTAAATGTAGTTCTGATTATGTGCCCCAGTAACAGATCAAGAAACCCCACCCTACCTAATGTGTGCAGGGGTCTTTTTAAGACCTCTTCCTAATTTTTCAGTAGTATAAAAGTAATAGTATTTTTTTTCCTCTGTAAGTAGATAGATATTTTTGAGGTTCTTTTGCATGATTCTCATCAGAGAGGAGACAGTGGAGGGGAAAGAAGAGGGAGAGTGTGATAGGAGAAGAAAGTGAAAAGAGAGGATAGAGAAAGAGAAGGAAAAATCGAGAGAGGAAGAGGAGAAGGAAAGAAGACATTTACCCCACCAGGACTGCAGTCTTTTGTAGCTGTTCTGTTTGGCATGTGAATGAAGGCACAGACACCCTGTATTGGGGAGGGGGAGACAGTTTATTGAGGGAGAGGGGACAACAATGGAGATACAGAGAATAAGGCAATCAAGCAGGCAGGCTGAGACGGAGGCATTCAGCAGTCTCCATCCCTGCAACCTCCATATCTGGGAAGTGACCTTATCTTAATTGCAGTCTTCTGCTATCTGACAGCAGTAATCATCATCATTTAGTTCCAGGTCCCTTTAGTTTATGTGTCAGAGACATTGCATGAATGTGGCATTTTTTCCTCTATGTCTTTGACTAGAGGTGCATACACACATTCAATTTTGATTGACTAATGATTGTCTGATTTTATAACTTCCATGCAGTGTAAGGGCCAGATTTTAAACACTGTGGCTTCAATTTACTAAGGGCTGTTCAGGAAAAAAAGGAGCAGCGGGAACAGAGGGAGTAGAGGAGGATGCAGAGCGATTGACTTACCCTCCTGACTGAGAAAAGGCACAAGCAATACTTCCGTCTTCATCTTCGGCACCCTGGTCTCCAGGATGCCAGTTATCACGTAACCCCTATGTGATGACTGGTGTCCTGCAGCTATGGAGACCAGGGTGCCGAAGATGAATACGGAAGTATCACTTGTGCCTCTGCCAGGCCAGGAGGGTGAGTTAATCGCTCTACTGCAGACTGCACTCTGCATTGGGAGCTCTGGCTGCCTATAATGTGTGGGGGGTGGGGAGGCGGGGGAGGACCTATACCTGGCTAGCTATACTGGGGGCACTTATACCTTCTTACCTATACTGGGAACACCTATACCTGGCTACTTATACTTATAATGGGGGCACCTACACCTGGCTACCTATACTGGAGGCACCTTTACCTGGCTTATACTAACGGGACACCTGCCTACCTATACTTGGGGGCTAAATACTGCATCGCAAATAGCGTTTGAGCCAATGGTGGCAGAGCAATTTTTACACCCTTGCCTTGGGAGAAATTTAGCCTAGAAACTGCCCTGTGAGTGAGCAATGAATCAGACAAATAAAATGGTAGTCAGGGCTGGAGTTGTACTTTTCATCACCCAAGGCCCACTGTCACCAACTGCTCCCTGTCAACCACCCCTAGTTTGTATTTTTATGGTGAGCTTCTGTATCTGCCAGTGTTAAGGACTAAAGGTTAGTTGGTGAAAAATAGGCTTCTCACACCATGACCTGGTGGCCCACATGTGCCGGGATCATCGTGTGAGAGGGTGCCAGCGAGGATACAAGTCAGGAAGGGACACAAGTGGATGACTCAAAGTGTGCCATCTGGAGAGGTGAGACTTCTGCACTCTGCACTTGCCGCTGGGATTGTGTGTGTGTGGAGGGGAGGGGGGAGGAGGGGAGGGCACCTAACCGCACGTTCAAATGATTATAAGCAGAGGCTCCCTACCCCACACTTTTGGGAGAGAAATAGTGTACGATGGTCCATAAAATATGGTAACTCCTGTATGGCTTTTGTGTAGAATTGTAGGAAAATGTATTAGGATTATTTACTTTGGGAAGCTTTAATTTTAGCATGTGTCTCAAGCAGCACAAATGCACAAATCCCATGATTTGATATTTTTTGCTGTAGACTCTGTTGATAGGCAGGAATTGCTTGAGAAAGACAACATATTCACAGTTAAATATGATTTGCGTGCTTTCTGTGCATTTGGTGTAATTGTTTCTGAATTGTAGTTATGTGCATGGTGCCAGCTATAAAGTGCTTTGGCCGGATGACAGGACTATAGCTATGAAGAGGAGGACTGATGATAGATATGCAGTTTCTCGTGATGATGGACATTTTTTGTGTACATAGCTCCTGTGAATGTATGACAGGCAAATTACAGCGCAAACTAATTTTACTCCATGTGACATCAAAAGGTTATGCTTTTCC
The DNA here is from genome assembly GCF_040937935.1 of Hyperolius riggenbachi. NCBI lineage: Eukaryota > Metazoa > Chordata > Amphibia > Anura > Hyperoliidae > Hyperolius > Hyperolius riggenbachi. Next base: position 184,617,556 of record NC_090647.1, read on the forward strand.
TAATGTTTGTATGAATAGCTAAAGTCAAGACCTGTTAACAGAATTTTCCTACATTATTTTTTTACAAGTCAAGATGATTGAATGGATTTGCCTGGACCGGGGTTCAACTCAGGTTGGGCAGAACGGCTGGAAACCAATGAACTAAAAACACTGCTCTAGTAAGAGTGATAGTAGCATTTTTTCCTCTGTTTGCAGCCTATAACTGTGCCAATATTACAGATGGCTGGGGTTGGCTAGTCCTATTCTTCCTAACTGTGAGGTTAAAGAGCACCTGTAATAGCTCATAGCAGAGCATAAAATATGATTATACCCATTTTTAAATTAATTATTCTGGTTTCAGCATCATACATTCTTTATAACCCCACCCTCCCAGTGATGTTTAGCCTAGGCAATGATATCATGCAGCCTTCTGACCCTGAGCACTCTGGGAGATTAACTGACGTCCCTGCTTCCTACACAGTGGGAAAAAAAAATCTCACTGATATTTCTTGCCAGCAGTAAAGATGCCACCATCTCCGATACATTTAAGAATGCACATTAGAGCGAAGTCATATTTTACAATATGCTTATTATGCTTACTGATCAAACATTTTATAAATGAATATTGTAAGAAATATGCAATTAATTAAATTATACACAGTCATGTTCCATTTTGGGCGAAAGCTGAGCACTGTGTCTGTAGAGCAGTTATTCAAAAAATGATCTGATTTTTTTTTGAGCTTCAACGTGCCAGTTAATTAAAGCCACAGTTTGTATAGCAGGTGTCCCCGATGCATGCTATTTTATTGGAGACCCTCAACTCAAATAACCTGCAATAGCCACTAACAGTGTTACTTGAAAATGTATGCAGCGAAAATGCCATTTTCGATTTCGAGATTTTTTTCCCCGAAAAATAAGCTTGTATTTTCACTTTTTTAAAGCAAAAAAAAAAAAAATCAATATTTTTACCACAAAAAAATATGAAAAGCGCAACAACACAGAAAAACAATATTTTTACCATTTTACTTTTTATTGCAAAAATGCGAAAAATCGATATTTTACAGCAAAAAATAACAATACAAATTTACGATGGAATTTTTGCTCGAAAACCGAATTTAACATTGTTTTTGCAAAAATGAATGTAAAAAATTGGCATTTTCGCTCATAACTGGCTAGTAATCATGGCGATTAATAAAGGAAAAAGGGTTAGGAATCAACACAGGGGTCCTTACCGTAAAGCAGGTACTTACGTATTATACAGTCTGAAGAGTTTTGCAGTTCCTTGCAGTTCCTTAAGTTCTGTTTGCTCCACTACCAAGATTTAACCCTTTTCGAAAAGCTGAAAGTCCTGACTTTCCATTACACCAGGTCCCGTGTCAGTGTAATGCTCTGTTGCCAAGTTAAGGGATTTTGAAGAAGGGGTGTCCCCTGCATCTTGAGAGGTAAAGAGGGTGTATAGTTGGGCTGCTCCTGTGTCTTAATAGAGTCTGCAGCCTCGGCCAGTAACAAACAGAGAGAGGTCAGGAGGGTGTATAGCTTGTCTGCTCATTCATCTTCTGTAATGAGACCACTATGTCAGAAGACGACCTCTCGAGGGTGCTGCTGATCATTAATGTCGGGATTGTCCAGTACTTCTGCAATCACGCTCAGGGCTGGTCCACCCATAAGGCGGGGTGAGGGGTGGGGGGGGGGACCACCGAGCTGGAGGAGGTAGCGGGCAGGAAGGGAGTATTGGACACAGTGGTGGGGAGGGGGTCGGACCATAACCTGAGCTTCCAAATCTGTGCTCCTCCTCTGGCTATTAAGTGCAGCAGCGTATATTGTCAGGCAGCGGGCGGGGATGACTCACCTCTTCCGCATTCCAGCGTGCGCTCCACTCTTGTCACTTCCTGCAATGCCGCCCACTCTACTGTAATTGGATGGCATTGCAGGAAGTGATGAAAGTGGAACGCGGAAAAGGTGAGTCATCCCCATCTGCTGCCTGATATTACTAGCTGCTGTGCTTAATAGCTGGAGGTGGAGCACAGATCAAGGAACCCAGTTGAGGGAGGGGAGTCCGACCCCCCCCCCCCGGCACTGTGCCCAATACCCCCTTCCTGCCAGCTACCCCCTCCAGGGTACCTATTCTGGGTGGAGGGGTTTTTATATGGGGGGGGGGGCAGCGTTTTCTCACAAGTTTGCCTCAGGCGGCAAAAAGTCTAGAACCGGCCCTGATCACGCTTTGTGCAGACAAGATGCAGGGGACACCCGTCCTTCAAAACTTGACAACGGAGCATTACACTGACACGGGACCTGGTATAATGGAAAGCCAGAAGTTTCAGCTTTTCAAAAAGGATTAAATCTTGGTAATGGAGAAACAGAACTGAAACAAGGAATTGCCAAACTCTTCAGACCATATAATACGTAAGTACCGTTAGGCATTACTCACTGATTCATAGCAGAATATCAGGAATGCACCAATATTCTACTTACAGATTTCTCTTGTGCCCAGATACCTGGTGCATCCATTTTAAATGGCGCCCCCAGTGCAGCTTACATGCAGACTCTGTATCAGTGAATCGCAACTGATTTTGTCATATTCCACGTACCACACACTGGTAGAAATTTGGGAGGATAAAAAAAATGCTAAAAGGGCAGTGAATAGGTTAGGTGCAGACTGTGTCCTGTTTTACCCTGGGCCCCATGTTTTATTCCTGTGACTGCTGTTATGACCTTGATTTCTATGCAGTTTTGCTCTTGCATGAACTTATGATGCTCTACCTCTGGCAAATGACGCAGAAGGTGAGCTCAAATATTCAGAAAATTCTATATATGACTTGTTATCTTCACATTCATAAATTAGAAGATTTTAAAGCATCCAAATAGTAGGTTTCCTGGCTCTGTAATACAGATGGAGATAGTTTTGACGGTGAATATCATGAGTCATTTCTATTTATTGGCATGAAAAAGCTGATGTTCTATACTGCTGACATGCTCACATCTCTGATCTCCTTCTTTGTTTTCTGTTACTGATTGTAAATTTATTTTAATAGGCTAGTCTACATGCCGGGTCATTCCTAGGCTAGAGGAATAGAATAGATTTAGTAGCAAATAAAAGTACATCAAGCTGTGGTAAGTCATACTTCTCTGTATACTTTAACAGCACACTCATGTTAAATACAAATGTACCCAGTTCTTTGTTATGTAACTGTAAACTCACAGCATCAGGCTTGGTTCACACTGTGTTTGCCACCCTGCATTTTACAACAGTGGACCACAGTGGACAAACAAATGGAGAAGAAACTGTTTTTTATGGGCTAGTTCACATGTATCCATTTTTTGTGTCTGCTTTTGACCATAGTGGCCAGCTGTCTAATATTCTGATTGAGAAAAAAGATGGAGACTGGCACCAGCAATAAGTATTTAAGCTCTTTTTATTGATATCTTGCTAATGCAATAAAAAGAGCATACATACTTATTGGTGGTGCCAGCCTCCATCTTTTTTCTGGATCATGGACCCTGGAGTACAAGTGTCTTTTGGGCTTAAGCACACCATTCCCCACTTTTTGTGAGTGCCACTCCACTCTACTGTACCATTTGTCCTGATAGTGGATTCATTTGACACACCTTGGTGAATGGCATGTATGTGCTGGTACAGTGGCTCAATCTGTCATGCTGCCCCTACACTTTGGAGAACCCTGCCACACCCAATCAGGACAGCTCCATCCCTGGAAGCATTTAAGTCCAAACTGAAAAGCCACCTCTTTAGTCTGGCATTTATGAACACATGACTATTTCTTCTGTAACACAGTCCAGCCTACAACCCTGTATTGATCTGAGACATACATATGCACTTTGAGTCCTATGGGAGAAAAGTACTTTACAAAAGTTAGAGTATTAATGCTATTGTACAATACAGATGTGATGCTACTCCAGCATAGTATTAACTGAGCCTCAGACAATGCCTGCTTGACTGTCACCTTCAGACACCTCCACACAAAGCTTAAAAGGGACCTGGGGATCCTCAAAACCAGAGACTTTCATTTTTTTTAATTTTGGAAATGTTTTTCCTTTATTGCAGCAAAAACGTAAGTTAAAAAAAACAAAAAAACATATTGTTTGTGCAAAATATTTTATATCAATAAATATGCTAACAAACTTCTGTACTAGGTACCATATTTTTCACACCATAACATGCTTCTTACCATAAGTCACACCTAGGTTTAGAGGACAAAAACCAGGGGAAAAATATTATTCTAAACCTGGTGTGTCCATGGTGCAGGGGAGACTTGTGGAGTTTCTCCTCCCAACTCCCCAAGTTGTCTCTATCTTCTAAGCTACACTGCTCCCCAGGGCCCTAGCACAGAGCTGCAGCCGATGTGATAACACTGGTGCAAGATGTTACCTCTTTCTGGCAACCCCCAGCAAATGGAGATCCCTGACGACCCCCCCCCCCCCCCCCACCGCTAAAGTAACCCATACTGCCCTCGCCAGCTAAAGCACTCCCCACTGCCCCTCCAGGTACACTAATCCCCGTGCCCCCCCCCCAGTTAAGGTAACCCAGATGCCCCTCCAGCTACAGTGATCCCATGGCCACCCCAGCTAAAGTAACCCCTGATGCACTTCGAGCTACAGGGATCCCTTCTTTCCCTCCAGACAAAGTAATCCCTTCATCCTCCCCAGCTAAAGTAAACCCTGTGCCCCCCCAGCTAAAGTAAACCCTATGCCCCCTCCAGCTAAAGCAACTTCTGCTGCCCCTCTAGCAACAGTGATCCCAGCGGCCATCCCAGCTAAAGTAACCCCAATACGCCTCTACATTGATCCCCATTGCTCCTCCAGCTACAGTGATTTCTGCAGCCATGGTGTGAGATGCCTATTTTTCGCCACCTAACCTTTGGGCCCTAACATTGGCAGATGCAGAAGCTCACTAATAAGTCAGGGTGTGGTTGATTGGGGGGGGGGGGGGGGCACTTGGTGGCATTCGGCCTTGGGTGGTGCCAAGTACAAATCTGGCCCTGGCTCTAATTTTATTTGTCTGATTTGTTGCTTGCTCATCTGCTGTTGCAAAACCAGCTTTTAGAAACTGTACTGTACAGTTAGAAACTGTACTTTTCGAAGACACTTTCAATCCACAAAGTATTTTCATCTTTTTATCTCATCTGTACTTTTTTTTTTTTGAAATGTAAACAATGAGAAATGTAAGCAATGAAGACATATGAAACAAATTATCACTTTATAAGGATACCCATTGCAAACTTAATTTTAGCTAGATTACTCTTTGCGTTTGTGTAAAAGTTTCCCATAATTTTACGGATTAATCCAGGTATTTAAAATTTGTAAGAAAGGCTTCTGCTCTATACAGTCAATTACTCTTGCATTAAGGTGGGATTTTCTGTATGGTCTTAAAGCACACAAGACCTGAGGCAAAGCTACCTGAGGTAAGAACAGATGTGTGTTCATGCTGGATCCACATACCTTTATGCTTTGTCTGTTCTTCTCCTTGTTCCTCCAGGTTCCTGTAATCACTCTTTGAAAATCTTGAGTTTTGGGTAAAGTCAAATTTTCAAACAGGAAGAGGTAGGCTTGCTTGCAGTGATGCTCCCTCCTATCATCCTCCCATTCCCTCCTCTTCCCAGCCCCATCCACTCCACTTAAGAGGAAGGAATGGGGGGGGGGGGTGATAGGATGAAACATCACAGCAAGCCTGCCTCTTCCTGATGATAAAAGTCACACACAGGGATTGCGGGAAATGAGTAGAGGAATGGACAATGCTGGAAGCTATGTAGCTCTTGCATCAACATACCTCTGTGCTTTCCCTAGGTAACTTGGCTGCACATCAGGTATCCTTCACGGCAAGGGTATGCCAAACAGAGCACACAGAGTTCCCTTGGCATGGTTAACTGCCTACAGACTGAAATGTGAAAATCATATTTTCATAAACTGCAAAAACACTTGTGCAGCACCCATTTTTTGTTTCTAGACATTTCACAGTCAAAGTGGAATCTCCTTTCACAATCTATTACTACTTAAATGGTTATTAAACTAATTTGTCAAAATCAAGAAAAACAGTTGTATTGAGTGATGGCACATCAGCAAGGCACACATTTATACCCCACAATGGCCTCAATTCACTAAGCTTTATCAAACACTTAATCGAACGTTTGATAATTTACCTCATGGGTAAAATCTAATTTTGAATTCACTAAGGTGTTATAGATTTATTGAACGTTTTATCTATAAAACATTCGATATATATACAACACCTTAGTGAAATAAAAATTAGATTTTACCCATGAGGTAAATTATCAAATGTTCAATAAAGTGTTTGATAAAGCTTAGTGAATTGAGGCCAATCTTTTCCAGATGAGATGACATATTGTAATTTTTTCACTCCAGCAAGCCAAAACATGAACTCCTCATGACATGTAATAGCCGATAGCAAAATAATAGCAAAGCACATATGATCTCCACACATTCTCATATGGACCCTTTTACTTGCAGATGTCCAGCAGGGGTGCAAGGTGCAAGGTGATGCATGCAGAGGATTAGGGAGGATTGTTCACTGACTAATGTTCTTGGGATAGAAAATGGTGAAAGACTGAAAAAGGAATTAAGCCAATTGCAGCTTTATTTTCTGATGTACTATTTGCCCACAAATTCATTAGAAAGTTTAGTTTAATAGACTCTGGTTGCCAGAATTGTAATGCCTGTATTTATCTTTAGGCCTTTCTAGAGATGTAAGCTCTGCTAACAATTCTCATATGTGCTTACAGCATTCATCACCAGTAATGAAAATTACTTGTCGCACACATTAACAGATAAAAGAAGAAACTGGAAGAAACTGAGCCTATATGGAAGTTATTACACTACAATAATGGCTGGGTTAGCTTACCATGCCAGACATTAAAACGAGTCCAACAGAGTATCATTTGGTTTTCCCTATGTTTAGGAAAATGCCTGAAAATATGTATAATCCTGAGGATAAACTACCCTTTCTAATCTATTTATTGGATTCAAACTGGGCATTCTGTCTTCTGTAAGGGCAAATGAAAAATTCTAAATTATGCAACAGAAAAGACATAATACATTCCCAGCAATTCTAAATTGTGCTGCAGAGACAGAGAGGATGATTGAGAATGACAGCTTTAACAAGGGCTGTAGAGAGGTATCAGCTGGGGAAACAACAAGAGATCATAGTTAATAAGTGAGTTTTACTTGCTGAATTTTCAGTGAAAACTTACTGAGCCATCCCACCAAAGAGAAGCATGGAGAGAGATTCAATATTGTTTAGAAAGGTTTCAGTAACTTAAAGAGACTCTGTAACAAAATGTTCAGCCTTATTTCTTCTATCCTATAAGTTCCTATACATGTTCTAATGTGGTGTGTCTTACTGCAGCCTTTCCTAGTTGCACAGTGGCTGTATTATCTCTGTTATATAATCTAATCTTCTTTCCGCTGACGGCTTTGTCGGGCTCAGGCACTCAGGCAGGAATGTTCTGTTCTGCTTGTGATAGGATAGAAGCTATACACACTCTCTCCACACCAACTGCAAGCTCTGTATGAGTCACAGACTGAGCTTCTCTCAGCCTATCACATGCTGGTTAAAAGCCATGTCTTTTGTTTGTAAACACTGCCTAAAACTGGCAATTACAAGCCAGGATTGCAGCAGGGAGTGGCAGAAACAGCACAGAGGGGCCCAGGAGAACATAATGAATAGAATGGTATGCTTTTTTTATTGTAAGAATAGAATTTTAGAGTACAGATTCTCTTTAAAGCAAACCTGAACTGAAAATAAAAAGTCAAAATAAACATACACAGGTCATACTGTAGTCTACTCATCAATCTCCTTCTCCTCTTCTGTGTCCTGTTTGTCCACTGTGATCAGTGGAATTCTCCTTCCTCCATTTTGAAAATGACCATTACCTTATAACAGTTTCCTGGTCAGCACACTGTGAAACTGTAATATCACCCACTTCAGCCATAGTGAAACATGGACATTGCCTTGCACATTCAGTTGTACTTTCAGCTATAACCGACAGCACCTGATATATTTCATTCTGACAAAATCTTGTCAGAAATGGAAGGAATCATTGTTAGAAGAAAATGGTTAGCTTCTGAAAGGACTTGACGACGAGGTAAGTATGAAATATTCATTTGCAGGTGTATCGTGTGTTTACTTTAAATTATTTTACTCAGTTCAGATTCACTTTAAAGGGAAACTGAAGTGAACAGTAAATGGAGGCTGCCATGTTTATTTCCTTTTAAACAATGCAAGTTGCCTTGCTGTCCCCTTGATACTGTGTCTCTATTATTTTTGGCCATAGACCCATAACAAGCATGCAGATCAGGTGCTCTCTGACTCAAGTCTGACTGCATCAGCCACATGTTTGTTTCATGGTTTTGACTAAAACACCACTGATACCAGAAGATCGAAAAGACTGCCAGGCAACCGGTATTGTTTAAAAGGAAATACATATGGCAGCTCCCATATCTCTCTCACCTATTATTATTATTATTATTATTTATTGTATTTATAAAGCGCCAACATATTACGCAGCGCTGCACAATAGATAAATGGGTTAACATACAGGTAGAACATACGGAAACTCACAACAAAACAAGATCATGCAAATGATTTGATAACAATACAGTGTCATAGGTCAAGATAGAGACTGTTCGAGTCTACAAGAAGGGTGGTTGTGAGTAAGATTGCATAATCAAGATGGATACATTAGGGAGGAGGGCCCTGCCAGAGGCTTACAATCTAAAGGGTGGGGTGGAGACAATAGGTGCGTCTTTTGAGAGGGGGTCTAACAGAACATATTATGATACTGGTGTAGGGGGGTATGCGAGCGTGAAGAGGTGAGTCTTGAGAGCTTGTTTGAAGGTATTAAAGGTGGGGGCGAGTCTGACGGCTGGTGGGAGAGAGTTCCAGAGAGTAGGGGCAGCCCTGGTGAAGTCCTGCAATCGTGCGTGTGACTGAGTTATGCGTGGTGCGACTAGGCGCAGGTCATTGGAGGATCGGAGGGGGCGGGCTGGTATGTGCCTGTGGACCAGATCAGAGATGTAGGTCGGGCAGGTCTTGTGCACTGATTTGTAGGCCAAGCACAGGATTTTGAAATTGATCCTAAAGCTGATGGGGAGCCAGTGTAGTGCTTTACAGAGCGGAGTTGTAGAGGCACTGCGGTGAGAAGAATGTATCAGTCTGGCTGCCGCATTCATTACCAATTTAAGTGGGTCAGTACGGTTAGAGGGGAGGCCAGATAAAAGAGAATTGCAGTAGTCTAGGCGGGAGATGACAAGGGCATGGATAAGGAGTTTAGTGGTGTCAAGTGACAGGTAGGAGCGGATCTTGGAGATGTTGCGGAGGTGGAAGTTGCAGGATCTGACAATACCTTGGATGTGGGCTGTAAAGGAAAGTTCAGAGTCCAGAGTAACGCCTAGACAGCGGGCTTGGGAGCTAGGCTATAGTTCACTTTCACCTGTGCCTATAATTACTGCATGCTGCTGCACTTTATTGGAGGTCTCATATTTGTATTACTAACATGAGACTTCTGTCACATGTAAGCCAGTTGTAGCAGTAAAGTATTGTTCTGGTTTAGCCATCAGTAAAAACAAATGCAAAACCTCATGTGCGCCAGTGTAATAACATTAACGTCTAATGTGGACGTCTCAGCATATTATTTTCATGGCTCGTTTTGGGGCAATTTTGATGCACATTTTGATATCTTACTCTGGATAAAGGTCTGGTTCAGTAATGCATCAATCACTGAACAAATGGAAGTTAATTGAGTAGTACTGCTAGCTGTACTGTTAGAATGTGCAACAATTTTCATACTTAAACTGTGTGAGCGCTTAAAGGTCACACGGTGGCACTGTAACTTCTATGTATATGCTTGTTCAGTAGTATGGCTGTTATGCCATAGTACTGTATAGCATATAGAAGTCATTCACTTGAATTGTTCATTGGTTGTTTTGAACTTGTTTTTTTACTCCCTGTATGAAATGTAACTACTTGCCGACCGGCAAGCCACAGGACCGGCCTTCAATGGGGCTAGCAGGAGATCACGCGCGCCGATGCGTGTGCATCTCCGCTTGGGCTTCAGTCTCCCAGCGCGATCGCTGCTCGGAGACTGTTAGACGGTGAAACAGCTGTCTATAAACATAGTACAGCGCTGCGATCTAAGGCATGTGACATCATGTGACACGGCTGTCCCCTCTGTAGTGCAGGAAGTGATCGGCTGTCATAGCTGAAGCCTATGGCAGCCGATCAAGCTATAAAATAAATTAGAAAATAGTCAAATTTAATAGAAAAATAAACAAATATTTACAAAAAAAATAAACATTGGGGGAGCAATCAGACCCCACCAACAGAAAGCTCTGTTGGTGGTGAGAAAAATGGGGGGGGTGGTTGGTTGGGGAGGGAGGCGGGGATCACTTGTGTGCTGAGTTGTGCAGCGAGCTCTTAAAGCTGCAGTGGCCCAGTTTAAGAAAAATGGCCTGGTCTTTAGGGGGGTTTAACACAGCGGTCCTCAAGTAGATAGGCTGGTTTTTTGGCTTTGAATTCAGGTTTGTTTTAAAATCCACTTGAAATCGGTGGCTTCACTGCAAGTAAAATGCATTTCTAAAATGCCCTCATGAAATGCTTACACTCCTTTTACTTGCACAGAAGCAGTTCTGTTCATGAGAAATGCCACTCTTTCACTTTCCAGTGTTTTGGAAGTCTGTGTGTACGACCATGCTGCACCCTTCACCAAGACAAACTTATAGCAGACAAGCACACAGAGTTAGAGATAACCCTTCAGAGTTTAAAGCCGCTTTCAGATAGAAGATAAAGATCAATAAAACTTAATTTCCAGAAACTATAAAAAAGTAAGATGGCAGCATTCCTTAACCAGTTAAGGACCGCAGTGATTGAGATCTATGCCCTGTATTGGTGGGCTCCTGGCTGGCAGGACGTAGATCTCAATCACTGTCCGCAGCGCGCATCCGCCGTTTCCGCCGCTACCCGCTGATCGCGCCCGACGATTCTCGCCGCATCTCACAGGCTCTGCCTGTCTGTATGACGGCAGAGTCATGTGAGCCGGTCAGGAGGCGATTTCAATGGCTCCTGGCCCTGTCTTTCAATGTAAGCCATTGCCATTGGCTTACATTGAAAAACAGGGTCAGGAGCCATTGAAATCGCCTCCTGACCGGCTCACATGACTCTGCCGTCATACAGACGGTAGAGTCTATATCCTGAGGGTCTCGGCGAGCGGCGATGACGGCGGTTGCGGCGGGTATATGTGGCGATTCGTCGGGATTCCGTCGGGATTCCGTCAGGATTGGACCAGCGGTCTCTGGTCTTTAAGTGCCCAGAGACCGCTGGTCCTTAAATGGTTAAAGGGAACCTGAAGCAAGAGGTATATGGAGGCTGCCATATTTATATTCTTTTAGGCAATACCAGATGCCTGGCAGTCCTGCTAAGGGCTGTTCCACTAATGTGAATCTGCATGCATTTTGCATGACAATACAAGTCAATGGGCCTGTTTCTACTGCAAACAAAATCTGTGCGCAGGTCTATGCAAAGAAATTCTGCACAGCAGAGGCATCACAATTCGCACACTGCACACATAGTGTGTGATTCACATGTAATGTCATTAATAGGAAAATCGCCTGCGTTTTTACCATGTGAATTTTCCATGCAAACTTGCGTACGTTTTCACATACATTTTATTAAAAATAAGAAGTTATTAAAAATCACACAGGCACTGACGTGGTTAAAAAATGCATATTCAGAAAAATCTGCTAAACCGTGTGCATTTACATGTTAAAATACGCATACACACGCACTAGTGGAAACATAGCCTAATCCTCTGCCTTTAATACTTTCATCCATAGACCCTGAACAAGCATGACATGTAGATCAGGTGTTTCTGACATTATTGTCAGATCTGACAAGATTAGCTGCATGCTTGTTTCTGATGTGATTCACTCATTACTGCAGCCAAATAGATCAGCAGGGCTGCCAGGCAACTGGTATTGTTTAAAAGGAAATAAATATGGCAGCCTTCATATACTTCTTGCTTCAGGTTCCCTTTAAATATAGTGAGACAATCGTAAAGCTCAGGCCAGAAAGGTGAGTTGAAGCCCTGCAATAGTAGGACAGTGAGAGATTAGGAAGTATAGAAAGTCTAGGTCAGGTTTGGCTCAAAGTTGCAACACACGCCTTCTATCCAGTTAATTGTGGTTACTTTCGTGCTTGCTGTGAGTACTTTGGCAAGTTGAGTGCACCTTGTGTTTCATTTCCAGTTTCTTCTTGCTTTTAAGTTTGCGTAGATTTTTTCTTTGATCACTGTGCCTATTTGGACGACTTTTGCTATGGAAATAAACATTTTGCTTCCTTGCTTGAACCAATTAGTAGTGTTGAAAATTGCACCACAATAGCATTAGGATGTACAAATCGGTAATGTAATTTGTTTAATGTAGTGTCAATGATGAAACCTCAGCAGGCGAGAAATATAAACAGTCTAACATTCTCACCCTTCCTTGAGTGTTTGATGGGTGTGGAACTTATAAGCACAGATTGGTGAACTGCTCTGGGAATTGGGTAAACCTGCCAACGCTTTTCTAGTGCCAAATGTTCTGATTCACCTGAGCGTGCATGCAAATAAGTCACCCAGAAAACCCATTTTTCACATATTCACATGAAAATAAAAAATACATAACTTGCTGGAAACTATCATATTTCCTTAAGCTGCAGGCAATTTACTAATATGTATCTACACTATGCTATGTAAATACTGCAGTTAATTTGAATGTGTAGTTAATTTGAATGTGTTACATGTGAATGAGGTTTTTTCAAATGTTTCCTAAGGTTTTTTCACACGTGCTTGCTGTGCACTTCAGACTTAAAGGGGCACTACAGTGAAAAACTGTATATGTTTGCACATATTTTAAATTTTACAAATAAGAAGTACATTTTTTCCAGAGTAAAATGAGATATAAATTACTATTCTCCTATAATGCTGTCACTTACATTAGGCAGTAGAAATCTGACAGAAGTGACAGGTTTTGGACTAGTCCATCTCTTCATAGGGGATTCTCAGTAAGGCTTTTATTGTTTATAAAGATATTCCCTAAAAAGGATTTTTTAGCAGTTGGACAGAGCAACTGCCATTCACTTAAGTGCTTTTGAAAATAAATATATCCCTGAGAATCCCCTATAAAGAAATGGACTAGTCCAAAACCTGTCACTTCTGTCATATTTCTACTACCTACTGTAAGTGACAGCAACATAGGAGAAAAGTAATTTATGGCTCATTTTACTCTGGAAAAAAATGTATTTCTTATTTGTATATGTTTGCACATATTTTAAATTTTTAGTTTTTCGCTGTAGTGCCCCTTTAAGCCTGCCGGCCAGCGATCCCCTTCTGGGTGCAATTTAATGTGACTGAATGAATGGCAGCGTTTGTAACCAGAGGCGTAACTAGGGGGAAGATGCCGGTGCAACTGCAGGGAGGCCCAGAGGTGTGTGTGTGCGTGCGTGTGTGTGCGCGTGTGTGCGCGTGTGTGCGCGTGTGCGTGTGTGTGCGTGTGTGTGTGGGGGGGGGGGGCAACTAATAACCTTCCCTTCCTCTGATACTCCAGATCAGGTGTTTTTGTGGCTAAACATGGTATTGGTGTGAAGATCCTGATGGCCACACTTGTTTCATCACCCTTGCAAGATGGACGCCCAGGCTGTGAGGGTCACCAAGAAGAGGCAAAGGAAAGGCTGTGATCATTAACAGGCCCTATCAAAGTTTTTCCTGGGAAGCCCCATGATTTGTAGTTACACCCCTGTTTGTAACCCTCGGCATGTCAGCAGGAAACCGTCTCATGTGATGTCTGAATGTGGCTTCTGCCATGCTCACCCGTGCCTCCATGGGACGGCGGCGCATGCAAGTACCTGGAAAATGCAGCAAAGCAGTTGACAGATGGTGGTTGGTGGATGCATTGCCTGCAGCTGCTCGTGTGAAATACGCCTAAGAAAGTTAATAAAAACACATGTTTTATGTGTTTTCTTCTCTTCCAAAGAGGTGCAGGCAGGAGAGCTACCAAAGTGAAGAACTCTCATCAGTATTTATATATGAGTTCCTTCAACTGAACATTTGTTTTCTATTCTAGAAGGCATTGATTTGAGCCCTTTAATAATTCAAAGTGTGATTGGACATGTTGGAAAATCATCCTGCTAGCAGCCAAGGGAAGACTGGTGATGGATTGATGGTCTGATAGCAATGTACAGCATCAAGTAGAACACCGCTTGAGATCTGACCAATGCTTGATAGATTTCCACTGTAATCTTTTAGGATTAGGTGTACAATGTGGTGTAAGAATCAATCACTATCCAGTCAATTTCTGGATTCATCAACTAGACATATCTGGTTGTAATCATCCCATGTACTGTATTTTCTGTGACTGTTTTCGTTCACTGTGTACACCTTTCAGGTCATACACGCCTGAGGGATGGCCCCATCTGACATATGTAGTCACCGACCAGAGACACAGAGCTTGACTGAGCTTTTAAAACGTACTCTAGATGTACAATTGGGAGGGTCAAGGTTTTTTTTTCTTATTTATTTAGTTTCTACTAAGTTTAATTTCTATTGATGTTTTGTTCAAATTAACAATACATTTTTTAAGCAAATCATGATTTGTAGTTAACTTTCTTTCATAAACTGGCTCATAATGACAAAAACAAGAGAATAACAAAATGTAACTAAAATAGCTTTATTGCCATTTATTTTGCATACAGAGCATTACAAAAGTACTACAGAAGGACAAATACATGATTTACTTCTCTAAATGGATCATCTCTCATATAATAAAATATAAAATCAACATTGCTGGTTATGTTATGAATAATAACGTCACTTAAATAGTTTTGCTTTTACCCGTTTTACTATTGGATTCACCTGTACAGATTCAAATCCATCAAATATGTGTGGCCAATATGTTCACACTAAACAACTCAAATCAAGTCTGACACTTTGGTTGCAGAATGCTGAAAGCACCAAGTGTCAACTGATGAAATGCAGAACATTTTCATAGCTAGGTTTAAACAGGAAATATTTCAATAAACCTCATGTGTCAAACTTAGTTAAACCACAAAGTAACTGAACTGTGATTTATATGTAAATTGTCTCCTTCAGGCTAAAATAGTTTACAACTGTTCCATTCATTATAACACTATTAGCTCCGACCGTAGACCAGCCTTTATGTAGAACACACTAGATTTATGTGGCAGATCAGCTCACCCTAATAGAGCATTTATTTTATGGATATGTATCTGTACTTCTGAAATAACATAGAAAATAAACAGAAGCTACAAAATCAATGTGCTTAAAGGACATCTGAGTTGAAGGGAGAAAGATAAGATTTACTTACTTGGGCCTTCTTCCAGGCCCTAGAAGTCTATCTAGTCCCTTGCTGTAGGTCCCCTGCCCTCCAGGGTGCTGATTACCCCTCGGAAAGATCACCCACCATAACTGCGCATGTACCTCTCTTTAGCGCTTTTAAGTCTTTGTGAACTACACAAGCACAGCACACTCCCGGCCATGGGAATGCAATCATGAGAGGTATGTGGACACGCTTGCGTGGTAACCCACAAACGCAGCTGTTGTCAGTGATCTTTCAGAGGGGCTAGCAGCACACTGGAGTGGAACTACACTGAGGGACCAGACATACTGCTAGGGGCTGGAAGAAGCCCCAGGTAAGTCTAATCTTTATTCTTTCAGCTTGGATGTCCTTTAAATGGCCACTCTATCTCGAAAAATGGTAAAATTGAAAGTACCTGTAAACACATACAAATAAGAAGTACATTTCTTCCAGAGTAAAATAAGCTATACATTACTTTTCTCCTATGTTCCTGTTATTTACAGTATGTGGTAACATTCTGACAAATCTGACAAGTTTTGGACTAGCTCTTCTTATGGGGATTTTTCAGGATTTTCTTTATTTTCAAAAGCACTTACTGAATACCATTTGCTCCGTCCAACTGACAAAACAGTGTGCAAGCGAGCAGGGAGGCTGACATCTTTATATAGATCCTTTCCAGGGAGGGCTTTTGTACAGAATAAAAGTCATACTGAAAATTCCCCCATGAGGAGATGGATTAATCCAAAACCTGTCAGATCTCTCATATTTCTACTACCCACTGTAAATGACAGCAACATAGGAGAAAGATAATATATAGCTCATTTACTCTGGAAGAAACATATGGTACTTCTTATTTGTATGTGTTTAAATGTATTTAAAATTGTACAACTTTTCACAATAGTGGTCCTTTAAAAAGCATGAGCATGATGTTCCTTCTTGATGGAGACATTGTATGGTGCTAAACCAAGTATGGAAGTAACACAAATATAGTGACTGGTGATGAGCTAGTGGTTCACTCTGATTTGTTTTTATTGAAGAAAAATGACAGTAAAAATGGGTGTTTTGATTGAAACCATGTGTAAACTATGTCTGATAGTTTTGCTCCAAGGCAGTCAGAGCTTATGGTGTGTATACATTCCAATTTAGCAGTTTGGCCCCTTACTTAAAAATGAAGACCTTTTTCTAAACTATTATTTTAAATAGTTTGGTTAGTATGCATGCTTTTGGCATTAGGCCTATTAGAGGGCTCTTGATAGGTACATATATGGATTCAGTGGAACCTGTGCCAACCCCAACCCTGCCACTGTCATCTCCCTTATGCTGGATACACACGCTGCGTTTTCCCATGCGATTCGCGGGATCGATTTAATCGATTCGATTATTTCCAACATGCTGGATTGTGTTTCTATGAATACAGCCGTCGATTTTGCATATTAAGTATGCAAAATCGACGGCTGTATCCATCGAAACACGATAGAACATGTTGGAAATAATCGAATCAACGGAATCGATCCCGCAAATCGCACGGGAAAACGCAACGTGTGTATCCAGCATTAAAGGTGGCCACACACCATACAATTTTCATGCAATATGGCTGTACAATCAATCACCAAGTGCTGTTATACTACATGGATGTTGGTAAGATTGTATAAAAATTGTACAGTCGGGCTGCATGAAAATTGTATGGTGTGTGGCCACCTTTACAGTCTAAATTTGTTACATTGGCTTTAAAAAATACTTTATAGGTAGTATTCTCTTGGCAGAAGATTGGTTTGTCTCCATTTTAGGTTTATTAGTAGGTTTAGAGTGGAGAGTGAGATCTGTTAACAATGCTGCCGCCATTACTGACAATTAAAGATGTCATCAATTTTAGTCATATACTTGTTTATACAGTAAAATACATATTTTATAAATACTAGGCACTTACAAACTTGTGCCATTAAATAATATTTTATATTTAATGAGCCTGATATTATCCAGGCCACTCCCTCCTTGTCCTAGATTTCTCTGTGGAACAGGCCACCACCCCCGCTATGTCACTCAGCTTATTATGTAATCTCTTCAGCAGGACTAGCAGCAGCTACCCTTCCTTCACATCTGTGAAAAATGTTAAAACCTCTTATTTTATGTTAGGTTCAAAGCAAATCAAATTTTCCTTTGATATTATCTTTCACTTAATGCTTTACATGGGCACCTTGTCAATAGAGAAGTACATTTACATGACTAATTTCACCTTATTTATTAGATACCAGTGAAGCTGAACAAGGTAGACCAGCACTGTCTCTTTAGTTGCTCTTTAACATTATTTTGGCATCGGTCACAGTAACTGTGACCGATGCCAAAATAAAGTTAAAGAGCAACTAAAGAGACGGTTGTTCAACTTATGCTGCAAATCTGGGGTGCTTCTAGACGATCCTAGACTTGTCCACTCTCCACAGTGGTGAGCTCCTCCACAACCTGACAAGTAATAGATACCAGTGCAGCAGAAGTTCTGCGTTTACAAGGCCACCATTTAACCAAGTCCCTGTAAACCTGCTGCTGCCTACGCAGAGTACTGTGTGAGCAGGATGTCGTCTACTTTTCAGATCCGTATTTGAAAACCTAAACTGCCCAAAAAGTTTTTAAATATAGTACTTGCGTATGTAAATTCTTGGGGCTAGAGGATGTTCTCAATGTCACATCAATATACCAGCACACATACATCTTCATAGCTCTAGTTGTCCATGGTGTATGATTTCCTGTGCTGGTACTTCCTTGTGGAGAAGGTCAGCAATCTTTGTTGCAGGATGTCCAGCAAAGGAGTCCTTTACTTGGGATTGAAAAAGATTTAGGCAACATACCTGTGCTAGAAGGATCAGGAATGGTTAGCATTAGTATATGGGGATGGGCTGACCTGATTCCAAGCTTGTCATGTCTATGCAGTGTTGCTATCTTTTTATCCGCTGAGACTCAACATTAGTCATTTTAACTTCATGATTGACCAGGGCATAATTTATGAAACATAATGTAAAAGCAAATGTATCTCAAATAGGAAGGAGGTTAGACTAATACCCATATGCAATTCACTTTTTCTCCTATTTTTCATCTTCTCTTTTGAAAAACTTTTCAACATTTTGCAATTAAAAAAGTAGCTTAAAAAAATACTATGAAAATTATGTTTAGTATTTTCTTGCTTGCTGGTGGCATTTTATTCACAAGTGTGAAAATATCAACTAGAAGAAAACGTTTATTGCATATGGGCCTTAAAGGGAACCTAAACTGGGAAGGATATAGATTTTTCATTTTAAAATAATACCAGCTACCTGACTCTCCTGCTGATCCTGTGTCTCTAAGGCCCCGTTCAGACTGCAGAACGCAGACCGCAACGCATGCGGACCGCAACGCGTACGAACGCACGCCATCCGCGTTCGTATGCGTTGCGTGGCTGATCCCATCACTGAAAAGTGAATGGGACAGCCATGCGTTTTTACAAAAAATGCGTGCAGCATGCGTTTCCGGACCGCACAGGTCCGGAACGCATGCAGTGTGAACATCAGACATTGCACTCTATGCAATGTCTGATGTCGTGCGTGTCGGCCACCTGCACGCGTTTCCAAAACGCGGCTGGAAACGCGTGCAGTGTGAACGGGGCCTAATGCTTTCAGCCATAGCCCCTCAACAAGCATGCAGATCAGGTACTCTGACTGAAGTCAGACTGGATTAGCAGCATGCTTGTTTCAGGTCTGTGATTCAGCCACTACTGCAGCCAAATAGATCAATAGGACTGACAAGCAACTGGTATTGTTTAAAAGGAAACATCTATGTCCCTCTCAGTTTTGGTTCCCTTTAACATTATATGGACACCCGTATCAAATATTTCTGTGATGCAAACCACTATTCTGAGCTATTTTATTCACTAAAAGCAGGCCATCATACTAATACCCAGTAGGCCATTATTAGAATATCTATTATGCAGTTCAAAATGCTGTTATGTTTATTTTTTACTTTAACGCAGCACATTGTTGGCAATTTCTTTCATACTTAATATCTCTTCTGTATTTGATAGTAAGGCACCATTGTAACTGTTTTTTCCAAACCTGAAGGTAACTTGAAATAATTTAAGTGCTTGCACAATACCTATGGAGTGTTTTCTGCCTGTTCCCATGCAGCCAGACTTCTCAGTTCTTATTATATTTTCTGTTGATCAGTTTAGTCTTTTAGACTTTGTTTTAGGAGAAATAATTAAATTGACACGTTTTCTGTTTCAGTAGGAATAGCCTTAGCAGTTGGAGGAAAAGTCTCATATGCGTGGTCATGACCTTTGTATTTTATAAAAGACTGCGTATCTTCCATGTTGGTTAGATTTCTAGGCTGACACCAGCAGAATAAGCAAGACTGAAAAGAAAAACAGCGGTTTTAAGATATTATCTATATTTTAGTCATTGAAACCACAATTTCAAATGTAAAGAAATATGCTTTTGCTTACTTTAATCGAGCATGATGTGCATTAACATACAGGGAGGGGTGGGGAAACCCTTTTGTAGTTCAGAAATTAAATAAAATAATAGCTAAATACACTGGGTCCACCAAGGCAGACACACATGCAGAAAATTCTTAAAGGCTACCTGAAGTGAGAATAATATGGAGGCTGACATATTTAATTTTAAACAATACCAGTTTCCTGGCAGTCCTGCTTATCTACTGCCTCTACTACTTCTAGCAATAGACCCTGAACAAGCATGTAGATCAGATGTTCCTGACAAAAGTCTCAAAACATTAGTTGCATGCTTGTTTCAGATCTGTGATTCAGATACTACTGATGCCAGGATGATCAGCAGGACTGCCGGGCAACTTGTGTTGTTTAAATAAATATGGCAACTTCCATATACCTCTCACTTCAGGTTCCCTTTAAAAGCCACCTGAACTGAGAGGGCTATGCCATATATACATATATTAAAGAGAACCTGAGGTGGGGTTCTAAGAATGATATCCGCACACAGAGGCTGGGTCTGCCTATACAGCCCAGCCTCTGTTGCTATGTATGTGTCCCCCCAGGCCCCCTCTGCGTTCTGCCCCCATAAATCACAGCCGCGCTGTCGACACGCAGCGGGCTGTGTTTACCTATGTAGTGTCACTCTTGCCGCTCCCCCCACCTCCTGCATAGCCATGTCCCTTCCCTCCCCGCTGATTCACTGAGAGGATGTTCAATCCAAAGGCTACCAGAAGCAAACACTTTTAAGAGGAAACAAAAAACTTCATAGGGTAATACTGTAGGTTTCAAATGATCCGGTCACCACGTTCACCTGTGAGATCAATAACCTTCTCCCACAGAATAAAACACCTCATGAGTGACATGGCACCCCCCCCCCCCCCCCACTTAGCCCGCACTCACCCAGGAGACCTCTAGGATAAGAGGTATATGAATCGCTTTTGGGGGTTATATATTCACTGGCAGTACAAGTTTCCCAGCCTTTTCTGAGCAGCATGTATGTCTGAGAGTCCCTCTCAGACCTCCGATCAGCCACACACTAAAACTCAAAAGGGGGCGACCATAGTGTAATACTATTTATTAAAAAAAGATTAAAAACAAATATTGCAGAGGTTACAAGCGTGTAGCATATGGTGTTCCCGGGACACCGCTCCCACTGCATCAGCCTCTGTAAACATAGAAGATGCCAATCCGCGCCACCATTCAACCCAACGTCCCTTGCACCGCCGTAGGCTCCCCCCTACACGTTTTGTCTCAAAAGACTTAGCAGGGGCTTCTGATTGTCTTGAAACCCTCCCGCTCCTTCCCTATTGGTTAAAAATCAAAGGCTGCATTACCAGCTCCCGCCTGTCTGCGCCACCCTCAACTAAATCTTATACAAATAGCCTGCAGTACTCAGAAGAGAACTGTCTGCGCCCCCAGTCCTCATAAACCAATTGAAAGGCCTGCAGTACCAAAACCTAACTGTCTGCGCCACCCTTAGTTCAAACCTTATACGAGTATCCTGCAATACTCAAAAGAAACTGTCTGCGCCCCCCTTTCCATAGAACAAAACACAGACTTGCAGTACCAGAAACTGATTGTCTGTGCCCCTCCAACCACCTATTAGCATTGCTTCTTATAGCTTCTCTGCTCCATCAGTCAAAAACCCGCACACCGGCTGAGTACAGAATGACCAGAATAGCCAGATTCTCATACATCTGCTGCCACCACTGCTCCAATGTCCACGTATCCCCCCAATGGGAGACGGTTGGGCCCTACAGCCAGGCGCACATATAAATCATGGAACCGGCTATCCGGCTATCCTGAAACCTAAAAAATCTGAAAAGGTGTGTGTGTGTGTGGGGGGGTGGCAGTACGTAAAAACAGAAAAATTAAAAAAGGAAACATTTTAAAATATCCTTGAGGTAGATTAAAATGGGAGCAGTTTCCCTTACAATTTTATATGTTTTAATCATTACTAATGAAACAATTTACATCGATGTCAACATTCACACATTGGTAAATAACAGGGATCTTGGGTACAGAGGGTACCAAGAATTCAAATTCATTCTTGGTCAAAAGTCCTCTGGCCCAACCCCTGTCCAAGATTTGAACCAACTTCTTTCGATATCCCAATGTCGGATCCCCACACAGTTTTTCATAAGTTGTAACATTACCCACAAGTTTATCCAATTCCCCAAAATATTGATCCCTATTCATCACCACCACTCCCCCTCCCTTGTCCGCAGGGCGAACGACAAGTTCCTTCTCTTTAAGGATGCTTTCTATTGATTCTTCCTTTCTGCTTTTACTTAAAACATTCAGTTTATTCAGATCTTCAATCACCTTCATTTTAAAAATATCAACAGTATTAAGATTAGAACCATCCTTAGGATTAAAAGTCGAAGCATTTTGTAAACTCGTGTGACTATAAGTATCTCCCGAATTAGCTCTCATGGAGGCATGGAGGTACCTTTTACAGACAAATAAGGGGATGTGCAATGGGGGCGTCGTTTGCCCCAAGTCTGGCCAATATATACATGTCGGACTGGGAGGAGGAGGCGATCAGCAGGTTCCCTGAGCACATCCTCTTAGGGAAAAGGTACATAGATGACCTTTTAATTTTTTGGAAGGGGACGGGCCCAGAGGTTGATGTCTTTATAGAAGAAATTAACAGTATCCAACCCAATATTACCCTGACAGCTGAATGGGATTTAGACAGTATCCACTTTTAGGACTTAGAGATTATGAAAAAGGAGGAGGGGATTAAGACTAGGTGTTTCTTTAAACCAACTGATAGAAATGGGTATATTAATGTCAAAAGCTGTCACCATTCCAATTGGTTTAAAGGGGTCCCTAGGAGTCAATATGTAAGGGTCAGAACGAATTGCTCTGATGTGGGGGATTATAACATGCAGGCTGAAGTGCTTATGAGGAGGTTTGTGGAGAAAGGATACGATGCAGAATGGTTGAAACAGGTTCAAAATGATGAAGCCAATATAGACAGAGAGAAGCTGCTGGAGAATCGGGAAGTAAGGAAAAATGAGAACAAACTTTTGCTTTCTTAAGTGATTTCTCCAGACGATATAAATCTGTAGAAAATATTTTTAGAAAGAATTGGCCAATACTTAAAGTGACCATGTGCTTAAAACTATTTTACCCCCGAAACCGTCTTTTATATATAGAAAAGCCCCTAATTTAAGGAATGCCCTGGTTCCGAGCTGCGTGGCACCTCCTGTAACAACTGGATTTAGTGGTTGGCAGAGACCAGGCTTTTATCCCTGCCAGGGATGTGGGGGATGTGAAAGGGGATTGGGTGTCAGAACTTAAAAAATATAACCTCCTTTGTTAATGGAAGGAGTTTTAAATTAAGGCCATTCATGACATGTAACACGAGTCATGTGGTATACATGATATGGTGTGAATGCGGCCTACAATATGTGGGTCGCACTACAAGAGTCTTAAAGAAATGCATAGGTGAACATATACACAACATAACACAGGGATATGAGAAACATAGCCTATCCCTACATTTTAAACGTATGATTGTAATCCGGCAGGTATGAGGTTCTGTTCTATAGATAAGTTAAAACCCTCATGGAGGGATGCAATAGGGTCAGGGAATTATCTAAGATGGAAACAAAATGGATCTTTGATTTAGGATGCTTGACCCCGGGGGGGGGGGGGGGGGGGATGAATGTCGATATTGATGTAAATTGTTTCATTAGTAATGATTAAAACATATAAAATTGTAAGGGAAATCGCTCCCATTTGAATCTACCTCATGGATGTTTTTAAATTTTAATTTTAATTTTTCCTTTTTTTTATTTTCTATGATTTTACGTACCCCCCCCCCCCCCTTTTTTTAAGGTTTCAGGATAGCCGGTTCTATGATTTATATGTGCGCCTGGCTGTAGGGCCCAATGGTCTCCCATTGTGGGTGATATGTGGGCATTGGAGCAGTGGTGGCAGCAGATGTATGAGACTCTGGCTATTCTGGTCCTTCTGTACCCAGCCGGTGTGCAGGTTTCTGACTGATGGAACAGAGTAGCTATAAGAAGCAATGCTAATAGGTGGTTGGAGGGGCACAGACAATCAGTTTCTGGTACTGCAAGTCTGTGTTTTGTTCTATGTAAAGGGCCCCGCAGACAGTTTCTTTTGAGTATTGCAGGATACTCGTATAGTGTTTGAACTAAGGGTGGCGCAGACAGTTAGGTTTTGGTACTGCAGGCCTTTCAATTGGTTTATGAGGACTGGGGGCGCAGACAGTTCTCTTCTGAGTACTGCAGGCTATTTGTATAAGATTTAGTTGAGGGTGGCGCAGACAGGCGGGAGCTGGTAATGCAGCCTTTGATTTTTAACCAATGGGGAAGGAGTGGAAGGGTTTTAAGACAATTTTCTTGCAGCCAATCGGAAGCCCCTGATGAGTCTTTTGAGACGAAACGCGTAGGGCGGAACCTACAGCGGTGCAAGGAATGTTGGGTTTAATGGTGGCGCGTATTGGCATCTTCTATGTTTACAGAGGCTGATGCAGTGGGAGCGGTGTCCCGGGAACACCATATATTGCTCTGAATAAAGAGCTGGTGTGCTGCAAACCCTTGTGTTTATTGCTGAAACTCTATGGAGGTGGGGACCTCCGCTGTTTGCCTGAACCCATATATTGAGGACCTGTGTGCTGCTGACCCTTGATTACATTCTGAAACATTGTGAGTGCAATATTTGTTTTCAATCATTTTTTTAAAATAGTATCACACTATGGTCGCCCCCTTTTGAGTTTTAGTGTGTGGCTGATCGGAGGTCTGAGAGAGACTATGCTGACATACATGCTGCTCAAGAAAGGCTGGGAAAGTTGTACTGCCATTGAATATATAACCCCCCCCCCCCCCAAAAGCGATTCATGTGTACTGCCAGTGAATATATAACCCCCCAAAAGCGATTCATATACCTCTTATCCTAGAGGTCTCCTGGGTGAGTGCGGGCTAAGTGGGGGGGGTGCCTGTCACTCATGAGGTGTTGTATTCTGTGGGAGAAGGTTATTGATCTCACAGGTGAACGTGGTGACGGGATCATTTGAAACCTACAGTATTACCCTATGAAGTTTTTTGTTTCCTCTTTAAAGTGTTTGCTTCTGGTGGCCTTTGGATTGAACATCCTCTCAGTGAACTGTGTTGCATCCATTTGGGACTATGAGCCTGCAGCGCGATAACCTTATGCATATAATACTACAACAGTAGTATAGTAGGAATACATATAGTAAACATCTTGGTTAAGGGATGTGTAGAGTACGTTTAAAAAAAAAAAAGTAAAGCATATGTGCTGGCACTTTCAGGTTTTGCTGTGAGGTTAGAAACTTGACTCTACAGCCCTTAGTCACAGGGGCAGGTGGCCCATGACGCCAAGTGAAGCAGCTTCCTCAGGCGGCATGGGCCCTGGATCGGCATATTGCCCACTCCCTCTCTCCAGCTCGCCTCACCTCCTGAGCTGGTGGCCGCTTCCTTTGGGAGTGTCCCGGACTCCTTCACCTCTGTCCCTGATAGACTTCCATTTAGTGCGGCTGCTGATGATGCAAGTACAGCAGAGGACAGCGGCTCCCTGTAGTGGCGAATCAGGAAGTACTTACTTCCTGTATATCGTCGTTACCAGGGAAACCGCTCTTCTGTGTTGCATCAGCCACATACGGGCTAAACAGAAGTCTTTCAGGGACCGAGGTGAGGGGCATGGGGACACTCCTAAAGGAAGTGGCTGCCAGCTCAGGAGGTGAGACGAGCGGGTGGCCATGGGGAGGGAGGGGGGAGCAGGCTGGCTACCTACCTGGCTAATCTATATACTGGGGGCAACTATACTATACTACCTATTCTGGGGCAAATATGCTACCTATTCTGGGGCAACTATGCTACCTATACTGGGGCAACTATACTGCCTATTCTGGGGCAAATATACTACCTATACTGGGGCAACTATATTACCTATACCGGGGGCAACTATACTACCTATTCTGGAGCAACTATACTACCAACACTGTGTCAAATATACTACTTATACTGAGGCAACTATACTATATTGGGGCAACTAAACTACCTATACTGGGGCAACTTATACTACCTATCCTTGGGAAACTATACTACCTATGCTAGGGCAACATTACTAGCTACCTAAACTGAGGAAATTATACTACCTATACTGGGGCAACTATACTAGCTGCCTATACTGGGGCAACTATACTGGCTACCTATACAGGGGGCAACAATATTGGCTACATATACTGGGGGCAACTATACTAGCCACATATACTGGGGCAACTATACTGGTTACCTATACTGGGGGCAACTATACCCGGCTACCCTATACAGGGGGCAGCTATACCTGGCTTCCTACCTACCTATACTGAGGGTGAAATTTTGCAGGCGCCATGTGATCATTCGAAATCGGGGGAGGAGGGTGCATGCTCACAAGCTTGCCTCAGGCAGCAAAAACTCTACAACAGGCCCTGCTTATTCAATTCACTTTTATTCTCCTACGTTTTCTCCAAGGAGATAATATTTTCTCTGTCGAAATTATTCAGAGTATTTTCTTGCTTGCTGGTGGCTGAAAAGGCATTTTATTGATAACCGATAGAGGCCCATACACAATTAATGTTTTCCCCCGAGTTTTCTTCTAGGTGATATTTTACCCATTGTAAATAAAATGCTTCTTAAACCACCAGCAAGTGAGAAAATACTCAAAATAATTTTGATAGTACATTGTAATTTACTTTTATGCATGTTTTATATTGCAAAAAGCGAAAAGTTTTTTTTAAAAAAGAAGTTGAAAAACTATTTCCTAGAAGAAAACTCAGGAGAAAAAGGCCCTTGCAATTCAGTACTTTTTCAAATACTTTTTTGTACTTTTTCAATTACAAAGGGCATGATTCACAAAGCTTTTTCACCTGTTTTCCTCTGTTTTCAACTTCGGTTATTTTTTATCAATTAGGTGATAAATAAGACATTTATGAGAAGTTTTGTGAATAGAGCCCAAAGTGCTGAAAAGTTATTTTACATAGAAGATGAAAAATTATCTCCTAGGAGAATACCCAGGAGAAATTGAATTGAATAAGGATTAAGGGCCCATATACAATTTACTTTTTCACCTGAGTTTTCTCCTAAGAAAGTACTAATTCATCTTCGATTTAAAATAACTTTTTAGTGCTTTGTAATGGAAAAAGTACCAAAACGTAGGTGAAAAAGTACTGTCAAAATGTTTTTGAATATGTGTTTGCTTGCTGGTGAAAATATCACCTAGGCAGAAATTGAGGGGGAAAAGTTAATTGCACATGGACACTTTTTCTCCTGTGTTTTTTCCCAGGAGATCATTTTTCATTTTCTCTTTAAAATACGTTTTCAGCACTTTGCAATTCAAAAACCACCCAAAACAAGGTGAAAAGGTACTACTAAAATTATTGTATATTTTTGCTTGCTGATGATTTAAAGAGGAGCTGTAAGCCATACTATCTCAGAAATAAAACACATATATATAAGTAGATACATACTTGCTTACATAGCATATGTATTGTACTGTCCACATTTTGATTTTAGCGATTTATCTATAGTAAAAAAAGAGAAAATCCTTCTTAGTTTTTTTTAATATAACTTGCAGTTGGGAAAATAAAACATAGTACGGTAAATAATGATTTGGGTAGGGCTTACCTTAAAGCCATTGTTAAACTTCTTGCTCACTAAGTAAAGTACAATGGGATTTGTGCAGGAATTTAGGTTAGCCATATTAATACCAATGTAGTCCAACAAGAGCAAAGAGCTGCAATTAAACAAAAAGTGTGCAATTTATTTATAATATACAAGTTTTGGAAACAGATGTAGATCAGATAAATCACTGTAAATGCATTTATGAAATATGTGAGAAGGAAAATAAAATATGCTGTAATGTAAACGTTGTTGTATATTTCTAGAGACACTGGGCCATATGCAATACACTTTTCCTCCTGAGTTTTCTCCTAGGAGATTTAGAATAACTTTTTAGCACTTGGCAATGGAAAAAAGTACCAAAAATTGGGTGAAAAAGTACTATCAAAATTATGTTGAGTATTTTTTTGCCTTCCGGTGGATTAAAAATGCATTTTGTTGACAAGTTTGTGAAAAACACCTAGGAAAAAACACAGGAGAAAAAGTTAGTTACATATGGGCCACTGTTGGTAAGTGGTGCTGACTTGCAATCAGTGGCATAGCTTAGGAGCTGTGGGCCTCGATGCAAGTTTTACAATGGGGCCCCCCAAGCACTCAATACATAACAATTGACATGGCGCACCAAAACCTGCCAAGGACAACCACAGTGTCAGAGGTGCAAGAAGGGGATGGGGAACAGTATATTAATGATCACTACTATTCAAAGCATTTATAGAAGTGATTTATTACAAGCACAGGACCAATAGAGTACTAATACTGTAGTTGAGGGAGGGCCCTCCTGGGTCCCTCTGGCCCAAGGGCCCCGATGCGGTCGCTACCTCTGCACCCCCTATTGCTACGCCCCTGTTTGCAATGTGTTTTCAATAGGTCTATACATTTACTTAAATATCTTTAATACAAATGTAGGACAGAATGCAAGGAACATCTCTTAATTTATTTTCAATGCAGTATTACTTTCCATTTGACATTTGTTTTATCGGCTGACAGAATTGCAAAGCTCTGATTTGCTGTGATCACAACCTGCCCATGATCATGACTGGCAAATCAGAGACTTACATAACTATCACCTGACCAAACTGATCACATGCTTCTCTATGAGTTCTCCTAGACATGACCATCACTATAGTGTAATGCAATTAATTGCTTGTTCATTTTGCTGCTGGCACTGCCAGCCTGGGTGCAAACTTTATGTAAATCACTTTCCTTCCTGAAAATGTTTACTTTGTAGTTGATTGTAAACAGTAATTACCATTTTTTGTACTATAAGATGCAACTGATCATTAAACGCACTTATGTTTAGAGGACGAAAAACTGAAAAAATATATTCTGATCCACATCATATCTTACGTGGTGGCCTAGTCCCCCTTCCTTTCCCATGTAGCTTCCATGGGGGTCTAGTGGTCCCCCCTCCTCCATATAGCTTCCCTGGTGGTCTAGTGGTCGCCCTCCCCCATACAACGCCCCTGGTGTCTAGTGGCCCCCACCTTCCCCAATAAAGCTTCCCTGGTGTCTAGTGCTCCCCCTCCCCTTAATAGCATTTCCTGGTGGTCTAGTGGCCTCACTCCCTCCCCAAATCCCTACCAGTAGATTAATGGCAGCAGAGCGGCTTCAAAAACACTCCCACTTTATCCAGGGATTGATGACACTGCATTGGGTTCCCAGGACTCCTATTTGATCCATCCTCTAGCAGCAGCAAATCACTCTTATTGTGCTTTAATCTGCTGCACATCATGTGTATGTGATGTGCAGGAGAACAAGGGAGTAGAGATTGAGTTGTGGCCACTAGAAGACAGATTTGATTGAAGACCTGGAGACTTGGTGCAGTGTCTTTAAGCCCTGGTTCAGGTGAGAGTGTCCTTGAAGCTCCCCTGCTGCCACTACTCTGCTATTTAGGGATGCAGGAAGGGAGGGGAGTTCTAGGGGAGGAAGGGAAGGAGGAAGGAGTCGGGGCTCCCCTTCCTGTATCCCCTGTATCCACTCCATAAGATGCACAGATATTTCCTCCCACTTTTGGGTGAACAAAGCTGTGTTTAATCGAGCAAAAAATATGGTACATCATTATTTAAGAGAACAAAACACTAGAACTTTTAACCCTTTATCACCCTTTGTTTGGAGGCTTGCAGGTGCTCCAGGCCAATTCATTTTAGCACATTTTCTATTTCTTCTTTCTTATATTTCCTTCCTTCTAATCAATACAGCTGTGATGTGTATTTATGGCCACTTGTCACTAGGGGGCAGCATTAGACAATAACAGAGGGATTCTGCTTTCATTTTCTATATTTTCAAGATTAAAGCATTCCAAGAATTTACAGCACAAAGAGTTCTGTCGACTGAGGTCAAAAGCAGTGATTGAATGTTGAAGCACTTCCAGATCAAAGAATGAATATAACCAAAGCTCTCACAATACCTTAGATTTCCCTTTGTGGTTCTATAAAAGCAGATTATATAATGGCAGGTGCATTTCCTTGCAATTATTTGCCTTTCATTGATCATCCCTAATAATTAATATTTGCAGCTGGGATACTATTATAAAGGTAATACATTTTAGGTAAGAGTTGCACTATCTTGTAGTTTTTAACTACAGGAGGTACCATAACTTTTTATGACCTGGCAACTGGATATGTTCCTTGAAAACAGATGGGTTAATAATTCTCATCTTGTTCAGTAGTGGCACCCACTGAAGTACTGTATATTGTCATGTCTCTGTTAATAGATCTGCAGAAGCAGCAAGGATATGAGACTGTACTGTACCTGAGGAGATCACATCTCTTCTTATGTTGAATGTCGTAAAATATAAACTTGACCATACGGCTGAGGTGCAGGGGTAGCCAGCAAATAGCAAATACAAGAACTAGGCAAAATACTGTTTTAGCCACATTTCGTTTCTAAAAATGAATGAAAAGTGCAAAAAGTTTATTGGACTGGTTACTGATTTCTGCTTTGTAATCATTTTAATAAAAAATGCAGCATTTAAAGTCAATGGGAACCAATATTAAAAACACATTAAACCAGATACTTACCTATGGAGAGGGAAGGCTTTGGGTCCTATAGAGCCTTACCACTCCTCTCTCGATCCCCGTTCCAGCACTGGCTCCCCGGTAACGGTACTAGACCAGTTTGGCCAAATACTGCTCTCTCTACAATGAAGGAGGCTTCGGAAGTCTTCAGGAGTCCGAGTGCTCCTGAAGACGGCCCGCTCCATACCCCACAAGCACCCTTTCTCGCGCACTTGCACATGGGCAGTGTGGAGCCGCCTCTCTTTAGAAAGATTCGCCTGCCAAAGACTTCCAAAGTCCCCCGTGGTGGAGGATTTAAACGGGAAAGCCAGCACTTAACGGAGGGGAACAGGAAAGGAACGGGAAGGTTTTATAGGACCTAGAGCCTTCCCTCTCCTTAGGTAAGTACTGTATCTGCCTTTTTTATTGATTCCCATTGACTTCAAGAAATACATTCTCACAAAATGCAAAGATCAGAATCAGAATCAGAATCAGAATCATTTTTATTCGCCAGGCACGACAGGGTCGTGCTCGGAATTGGATTTGGCACGTACAATTTCACGGATAAAGGATAGGACTATAGATAGCAGAGGGCATACAGTAAACAGAGAGTCATAGATAAAACAAAAGAAGAGCACATAAGTCAAAAACGGCTAAAGCAGAAGTCCAGATTCATAATTAGTTCATGAACAGAGTGCAGTTCTGGAACACAATGTTGCTCCAGTGCTGGGCTCAGAGCGAGTTAATGAGTTCAGGAGGGTGACAGCTGAGGGGAAGAAAGAGTTCCTGTGCCTAGAGGTTTTGGTGGCGATGGCCCGAAACCTACGGCCTAACGGAAGTCTGCTGAAGAACCGCTGGCCAGGGTGAGAGGGGTCGCCAGCAATCCTCCGTGCTCTTGAGCGTAGCCTGGAGTTGTGGAGTAGATCAAGCGAAGGTAGAGGTCTGCCGATGATTCTCTCCGCCGATCTAATGACCCTCTGAAGTTTGTATCTGTCTCTGGTGGAGGAGCCAGCGTACCAGACTAGGATGGAGGAGCAGAGGACGGACTCGATGGTGGCGGTGTAAAAGCACGTCAGTAGCTCTTGAGCCATGCCGAACTTCTTCAGTTGGCGAAGGAAGAAAAGCCTCTGCTGTGCTTTCTTCTGGGTCAAGGCTGTGTTTTCCTTCCAGCTCAGGTCTTTGGAGATGGTGGAGCCCAGAAGGCGAACGCTGGCTACTCTCTCGACCTCAGTGCCATCGATAGAGATTGGTGTGGGGGGGGAGGGGCATACTTCCTGAAATCCACAATCAGCTCCACAGTTTTGGATGCGTTGAGGACCAGCCTGTTCTCCCTGCACCACTGGCAAACTCTGTCAACCTCCTGGCGGTAGGCCTGCTCATCATTGTTTGTCACTAGCCCAACGATGGTGGTGTCATCTGCAAATTTGATAACCTTGACAGAGTTTTCCTTGGATCTGCAGTTGCTCGTGTAGAGAGAGAACAGGATCGGTGACAGGACGCAGCCTTGTGGGGCCCCCGTGTTCGTTGTCCGTGGCTGAGAGGTGACCTCCCCAAGCTTAATGACTTGAGTTCTGTTAGTCAGGAAGTCTGTGATCCACCCACGGAGTATGGGAGGGACATTTAGCTCTGAAAGATTGTCCTGCAGTATGCGGGGGCAGATGGTGTTGAAGGCAGAGCTGAAGTCCAGTAGTAGAATCCTGGCGTATGTGTTAGGTTTGTCCAGGTGGTCGTATGTGAGCTCAAGGCAGATGTTGACAGCATCATCAGTGGATCTGTTCGCCCTGTATGCAAACTGGTACGGATCCATTTGGGGGGAGGTGATAAGCTTGATGTGTGACAAAACGACTCTCTCAAGGGCTTTCATGATGTTGGATGTCAGGGCCACTGGTCTGTAGTTATTGAGGTCGGAGTTACCATGCTTTTTGGGGACAGGGATAATGGTAGACTTTTTGAAGCATGCAGGGACTTTGCCGACCTGGAGGGATTTGGAGAATATGGAAGTGAGGATGGGTGCCAGCTGGTGTGAGCAGGTTTTCAGACAGGCTGGTGACACGTCGTCTGGGCCAGAGGCTTTCCTGGGGTTTAGCGAGGACAGGTGGAAGAGGACATCGGCCTCGCTCACGGCTGGAGGTGGGAGGCTTGAGACTGAGAGATAATCTGCGCTAGGAGAGGGGTGAGCCGGTGCTGTTACTGGCTCCCCCAGTGCCTCCAGGTCCTCAAACCTGCAGTAAAAGTTGCTGAGGTCCTTGGCTAGCTCAGTACTGGGTGTTGCGTGTTGTGGGGGAGGCTTATAGTTTGTGGTGGCTTTAAGCCCCTTCCAGACAGCTCGTATATAATTTGATCGCAGGTTGCATCTTATCCTTTCTGCGTACTCCCTCTTTGCGGCTCCCAGTTCTCGCTTCAAGTTGTTCCTTGCTGTCTTTCCAAGGCAGTGTGAGCAATCCAGCCTGAGACTTGGCACTGGGCAATTGTCAGGTTACATACACCCCAGGTGGTACTGTTGTCCCTGCATTACATTGTGTGGAACAGTCTTTCATACAATCTGACACAGTTCAGAGTCACAAACTAGGAACTATCAACACTTTTTAAAATGTAATCCCTACTCTCAGAAGCTGTTCTGTGCCAAGAAAGAGTTTTATGACTGTAATTAGTTACGTCTTATGCCATAGTCCAACTAAATCCCATTTAGAGAGAAACTGTCTCTTGCAAACCTGAATGTTTGATTTTTTCAGGGAAAAAAAGAAAAAAAAAGAACACAACATAGTTACATGCAGATATCACAGTGTATCTACGCATGTTCATCTCATCATGTCACATGTCAGTTCTGATACCCTTTAAAGAAGATGCATTATTGTGCAATATATATTTCACCAGAGAGTTCTCGATATCCCTTAGTGGTGTATAATGCTGCTGAAATTGTGATTGCTGTGATCACAAAAATCGGCTACTGTCCCCTCCTTCAGCTGCCTTGTTTAGCAGTGGCCATATTTGAGGAGAGTTTGTGGTTTTGTCAACTCTAATACAACTCTAATACTAGAGGCAGGCCTTCAAAGTAAAAAGAGCCACTGATTGGACAGGGCATCATGGCCACTCCTTGGCTTTTCTGGCAATCAGGCAACCATTTGAAGGCTTAAGGTGGCCATTAATGTTCCAATCTTTTGCATCCAATCCTACCAAATCTATGTAGTAGAAGGGTAAATTGAATGACTATATTGAATAGATAATTCAGGCAGTCCATTATATTATGCAGGGAATACACCATGAGATTTTTTTGGCAGATAGATGGTTCGATAGATAATTTCCGACAAGTCCGATCTGATTTTTGTTAGTTTTTCTGACGATTTCTCATAGAAGTGAATGGAAATCGATTAGAAAACTGTTTGGAAAAATGGAAATTGCCAGGAAAATCGCATTGTATATTCCCAGGATTACATACAAATGGTAGGACTGAATGAAAAAGATTGGATCATTAGTGGATTTCCTCTGAACGACCACTGATATATTATACAAAACACCCCCTATTGCCAAAATGGTATGACTGAACATTGCGGCCAGGCAGGGGAAGTTGATTTACTTCTAAAAAATGCACCTGAATACCATCATAGTATAATAGCCACTACAATAATGGCTGGATAGTGTACTGGTTAAGGGCTCTGCCTTTGACATGGGACACCAGGTTCAAATCCTGACTAGGGTCAGTACCTATTCAGTAAGAAGTCCTTGGGCAATATTTCCTAACACTGCAAGGTGGCCCCTTGAGCATGCACTTAGTGGCTGCAGCTCTTGAGTGCTTTGAGTCCAACAGGATTATTATTTCGGATTATCATCACTGATGTCAAAGATGTTCAAGTTTCCGGACTTTCTGAACACTATTTGGCTCAGTTTGGCTGAAATGCCTCTGGATCAAACAAAGAGCTATGCAAGCAGCACTACTAGCAATTATAAATAGTTTAACCACTTGCCGACCGCACGCTTATACCGTGCGTCGGCAAAGTGGCAGCTGCAGGACCAGCGACGCAGTACTGCGTCGCCAGCTGCAGGCTGATTAATCAGGAAGCAGCCGATGGCGGCTCGCAGGCTAAATGTAAACACAAGCGGAAATAATCCGCTTTGTTTACATTGTACGGCGCTGCTGCGCAGCAGCGCCGTAATGCAGATCGGCGATCCCCGGCCAATCAGCGGCCGGGGATCGCCGCCATGTGACAGGGGACGTCCTGTCACTGGCTGCACAGGACGGATAGCGTCCTGTGCAGCCCGGATCACCGGGGAGGGGACAGGTAGGAGAGGGTGGGGGGAATTTCGCCGCGGAGGGGGGCTTTGAGGTGCCCCCCCCGCTAAATGCCTGCAGGCAGGAGCGATCAGACCCCCCCTGCACATCATCCCCATAGGGGGGAAAAAAGGGGGGCGATCTGATCGCTCTGCGTGCCCTCTGATCTGTGCTGGGGGCTGCAGAGCCCACCCAGCACAGATCCCATTAAACAGCGCTGGTCCTTAAGGGGGGGTAAAGGGGGGGTCCTCAAGTGGTTAAAGTATGCAATTCTGTAAAATAATTGATATAATATTACATTGTGTATCTGTTTAATTTAGATTACAACTAATAAATCACCGAAAAATTAAACAGTTCATGATTTGTTTTAAATCTTACCTGTTTTAGGTGGTTATTCAGAGAAATGTCTATTCCACTTTTGTTTCGTAATAAAAAGCAAGTCATCAGAGTATAAAAGATGGCCGTAACAATTAAAGGCAGGCAAAAATAGAAGCTAAATAGCCATAAGTCCTTGTAAGTGGTGTAGAACTAAAAAAAGAAAAGATGAAACAGTAACTATAAACTGAGATGTAAAATATATGTAAACGTGGGTAAGCGTATCTAAATCTGTAAGCATAGCACATAAACATTTATATATTGAGTTAACACTGGTGGAGGTTTATTGAACTATTTAAAGAAAGGGGAAAAAAACATATACCGTAGTTTTCAGAATATAAGACACACTTTTTACAGGGCCGCACGACCTCGAACAGACCTGCCGGGTGGCCTGTCTCTGGGTCTACCTCTGGCTTTGCCTCTGCCTGTTGTTTTGTCCATATGGGGGGGGGGGGGTGAAAGGTATGCACTGACTTGACTAATACAATGTGCAGTCATGCAGGTGCAGTGAAAGATATGCAGTGACTGGTATTACAATATAATGCGCAGCTGCCACACAGGTGCAGTTAACAGGTATGCACGGACTGGTATATTACACAGCGTGTGGTCACACAGGTGCTGTGAACAATTATGCAATGACTAGTATTACAAATGTGCAGCTGTCTCACACACACAGGTACCGTGAACAGGTGCAGTGACTGGTATATAATATAACACTGCTTGCGGTCACGTAGGTAGGTGCACTACTGAACAGATATGCAGTGATTAGTATTACAAATGCGCAGCTGTCACACACACACACAGGTACCATGAACAGGTGCAGTGACTGGTATATAATATAACACTGCGTGTGCTCACGTAGGTAGGTTGGTGCACTGAACAGGTAGTTATGCAGTGATTGGTAATACAAATGTGCAGCTGTCTCAGAATCAGTTGTACCCGGAATTGTTTTTGGCTCATACAGGGTCGGTGATGGTACAAACACATACATGCGAACTACAACACATACAATCATATACAGTATAGTTCAAAGTAAACGTATACCTATGTGTACATACGGCACATAACTATAGTGAAGGACACGTGGGGAAGTCTGGAGTGCTATGTGAGGGGAGCAGCCTGCCGACTACCGACGGCGCTCGCACAGCTCTGCAGCAGTTCCAGATGCCCCGCAGTGTGTCCTGGAAAAGAGTGGATAGAGAAAGAGAGAGCAAGAAGGGATAGCTAAGAGAGAATGAGGAAAGAAAGAGAGAACCAAAGCAAGAGGTGAGAGACAGAGGCAGAGAGTCCCTTAGGGCTGCCGATCGAGATCACGCCTGGGTACAGTTCAACAAACAGTCCCAATCAGTCCGATGATGGTTGCAGGCAGAGGGGACCCAGTGCTTCAGGGAGCAAAAAAGAGCCCGTGGCCGCAGAGGCCGATGGAGCTGGTGGCTGAGCTGGTGAAGGAGGGACTGGCAGCCGAGTGGCCTGGCCACTAGGAGCCCAGAAGTGGATGGCTAATCCCTCCAGGAGACAGAGATGGGGGCACAGCGAGGATATCAGGCTCCCCTGGGTAGGGCAGTGGTGATGTGCCACCAGGGATTGATGAGATATCCCCAGCGGCCTGGACAGATGTGGAGGCTTCCTGCATGTGCCTGAGTGGCTTCCTGGCAGCTGCAGTGGTGGATCCGGGGCAGGGCGAAGTAGAGCAGTGCTTGGGCCTATGGTCCCTCCACGTGGGTGGCGGCGGCCGCTCAGCTCCTGGTGCAATCACGCCTTGCAAGTCAGGCATGTGCACGATCCCCAGTGCTTTCCTTCCCCACCACTGACCGCCTCATCTCAAAAACAGTCCATCAGAGGGGCACCAATCCCCTCTGGGCCGCGGCGGTGGAGCGGTCCGCATGTCCCTGCGATGGTGCCTGGCAGCGTCAGTGTAGCGTCCTCTCGATAAGGAGCTCCAAGTCCTCAGATGGTGGCAGGTTAGCCGCATGTCTCCGGCGGCGTCTGGTTGCTCCGGAGCCGTAGTGTGGGTCAGGCAGCCTACGAGTCCCTCGATCATGGCAGAGCATCCGCATGTCTCTGGCTGGCTGGCTGGCTTGCTGCTCCAGCAGCAGAGTTGTGGCTGCACCTCTGTGGGTCTCCGTTCCTCCCAGACAGAGCGGCAGCGTGAGGAGCAGCCAGCTGATGGGAGAGCACAAGGGCCTGAACAGCTGATCGCATGATCAGCTGGAGGCTCGCAGCTCAGACCCAGGAGCTCTGTGCCTGGATCAGCATGTCTCCGATTGTCTCCCACGGCTTCCCCGCATCCCCCGGATTAGGGAGTAAACATCTTAGTAAAGTGATAGTAAAGAGAAGAAGAGGCCGGAGCCCTGTGGCCGTGGCTGCCTATGCAGCGCCATCTTGTACACACACACACAGGTACCGTAAACAGGTGCAGCGACTGACTGGTATATAACACTGCGTGCGCTCACGTAGGTAGGTAGGTGTACTGAACAGGTAGGTATGCAGTGATTGGTATTACAAATGTGCAGCTGTCACACACACAGGTAACACTGCGTGTGCTCACGTACGTAGGTGCACTACTGAACAGGTATGCAGGGATTGGTATTACAAATGTGCAGCTGTCACACACACAGGTAATCAGTAAATATGCTGGGCCTGGCAGGGGCACAGTAGGAATTACCAAGGGGCCAAGGTCCAGCGGCTGCGACTGACTGACAGGGCTGTATATGCAACACAAGTGTCTGTGGGACACACACACACACACACACAAATAAATAGATCACAAGAACAACATTAGCTCTCAAAAGAGCTGTTGAGGAGGAGGAGTGCTTTTTAACAGTAAGTATCAGCAAGGAGCAAACTAACAAGCCTAACACAAGAGCCTAACTAAGCTTTCCCTATGTCAGCAGGTTCGCTCCCTTCTCCAATTACTGCAGCCACACGAGTGAGTGAAAAGGCTGACGCTGCCTGTGTTTTATAAAGGGGGTCTCCAGGAGGGAGTATAGCTTGATTGGCTACCCTGTGTCTGCTGACTGTGATGTAGAGGGTCAAAGTTGACCCTAATGATGTAGTATAGGTGGCGGGTCAAACTCGCAAATAGTTCGCGATTTACCGCGAACGCGAACCACCGAAGTTCGCGCGAAAACGTTCACATGCAAACCGTTCGGGCCATTTCTGTCTCATATATATATATATATATATATATATATATATATATATATATATATATATATATATATACATATATATATATACATATATATATATATATACATGCATATATGCATACATATATATATATATATATATATATATATATATATATATATATATATATATATATATATATATATATACAAATATATACATATGTACAGTGTGTGTGTACCAGTTGCCTGGGAGTCCTGCTGTTTTCTTCAGCTGCAGTAGTATCTGAATCACACACCTGAAACAAGCATGCGGCTAATCTTGTAATCTTGTCAGATTTTTGTCAGAAACAGCTGATCTGCATGCTTGTTCAGGGTGTATGGCTAAAAGTATTAGAGACAGGGGATTATCAGGACTGCCAGGCAATTTGCATTGTTTAAAAGAAACTAAATATGACCACCTCCATATAACTCTCACTTCAGGTTTCCTTTTAATAAAACTTGGGATGACACACAAAGCGGAGATAGAGTAGGTGGCTACTAATGATCCAATTCACTGAACAATCATTTGTTTCAGATCATTCAATATGGACCACTAATGGACAAAAATCTCCAACCAATCTGATCAGAATGATGGGATCAATCCCATCAGTTTATGTTCAGTTCCCATTCATTGAGTCCCTGTGTGAATGATCGCCGGCATCAATGATATGCCTCATCATTCACAAAAGCTGATACTTACACTAATAGTACACACAGGAAAGTTATGCGCAAAGACATCTTGAGGTCAAATAGTAAAATTACTCCTACACACTTTTTTTTTAATAAACAGACCTACATTTACATTTAAAATGTAACCCTTTACCTCCCACACTCCCCAATAGTTACCCAAATAACATTTTTGTAAAATAAATAAATAAAAAAAATATACAATTGAAAAAAATACATAAACCGTTATCTTAGTGACTGAACTTTTTTGAGTGTGTATGACAAGAGGGTATATTACTGTTACTTTTTAAATTATGGGCTTGTAATTAGTGATGGACGCAAAAATGCCCCTTTATTTCCAAATAAAATATTGGCGCCATACATTGTACTAGGGAAATATTTTAAATGTTGCAATAACCGGGACAAATGGGCAAATAAAATGTGTGGCTTTTATCCACAGTAGAACGTTTCATTTTAAAACTATAATGGCCGAAACTGAGAAATAATATTTTTTTTTTCATTTTTTCTTATTATTCCCATTAAAATGCATTTAGAATAAAATA
Source organism: Hyperolius riggenbachi (assembly GCF_040937935.1). Classification (NCBI taxonomy): domain Eukaryota; kingdom Metazoa; phylum Chordata; class Amphibia; order Anura; family Hyperoliidae; genus Hyperolius; species Hyperolius riggenbachi. The sequence continues at coordinate 184,657,076 of NC_090647.1, forward strand.
ATTTTTAGCAAAAAGTACCACCCAAAGAAAGCCCAATTGGTGGTGAAAAAAAATATGTATAAGTCATTTCAGAGTGATAAGTGCTGATAAAGTTATTGAATAGACGCAGATGAATGGACGCAGCACCGAGAGGTGAAAATTGCTTAGTTTTTAAGAAGAAAAACCCTTGGAGGTGAAATGGTTAAATCACCATGCTATATAAACACCCTTTGCATTAGACACCTCATCTATAAGTTACATAAACCAAAAGTTTTACATGGCTCTCCCATATGAGCCTATAACTGCTCCCTAATCCCTCCCCTTTTGGGGAAGGGTGGCTAGATTCTGGATCCTAGTGCCCAATGGGATCAATCACCCATGCTCCCCAGATATATGGTATAAAAAATTGTAGGGATTGGTGGAATCTACAAGATGCAAATCAACTGGGTATATTCAATCCCCAAGTAACAGAATTAACACACAGACATAAAGAAATAGGGAAAAGGACATGCTGAGAAAAACATATAGAAAATAAAGAAGAGAAAAGAGAGAAAGCCTGCTCACTCTAGCTGAAGAGCAATTGAGTCCAGGATGTCTGCCACCCAAACACAGCCATAGGGTCATCGCAAGATACAAAGAAAAAATGATTTGGACGCAAATTCAATGTCCGCTCGGGAAAGCACCATCTATAAGATCAGGAGCCCATTATCCGCTTATATTACTCAGATTCCTCAAACTAATGCCAACAGGCCCAGATGCGACTGAACTTTTTGTTTTCTGTTGTGTATGGTCTGAGTTTGGTCTTCCATCTGTTGTATGATTAATCTCCTGCAGCCACTCCACAATAGTAGGAGACTGAGAGGACTTCCAGTAATGCGCTATGATCAGTTTGGCTGCATCTATCAGGTGTTTAAAAAGGGATTTTTTTGTATTTGCCCAGTCAGGAGTATTGTGCAGGAGATAGTATTAAGGGTACATGGAAGCACCCACCCCATTAATTTTAGTCATAGTAGACATCCCAGCATCCCAATAGTTACACAAGTGCAGACAGCTCCAGAAGATATGTAGAAGGGACCATGTGTAGTGTTAGGAAACATCCTGTGGAGCTTATCCAGAGTATGATACCAATGGGTAAGTAGTTTATACCCCTATTCCTGAATATGGGCTGAGAATGAAGCCTTATGTGATAGGATTACCATCTTCTGCTACTAAGAACCAGTAAATGTTTGACCCAGAGCCGATTCCCACCTAGATCGACCACCGTGTATTTCATATTAAAAGACAAATAGATTAATTTCAGATGTAATGTAACACAGCTTACCCCCATAAAAGATGTTGCTTGTGCTGGAAGGAGCATACAAATGTTAATAATCTGTCCTTTGTAGTTTAAAATGATTGTATCAAAGCCTATGGCCTCAGGGACTGCCAGCAGAATCGATAAGGCCCAGATAAAACCAATTTCCAGCTTAGTCCATTTGGAAATTCCTTTCCCTCCAATATGAGGGAAGGCCACAGTCCTGTACCTAGGGGAACAGTAAATGTTAGAGCTAAAGAAATTATAATCACGCTGCTCATAATTAGTGTTATACATACGATACGTATGAGATCCCACCATCACCACCCCCCAATCACACTGCTCTTTCCCTGAAATCTGCAGATTACTTTCAGTTCATCTGACACACAGAAGCTAAAGGTGGCCATACACTGGTCGATTTGCCATCAGATCGACCAACAGATAGATCCCTCTCTGATCGAATCTGATCAGAGAGGGATCGTATGGCTGCCTTTACTGCAAACAGATTGTGAATTGATTTCAGCATGAAATAAATGTATCGGCCCCTTAACAAAATGTCCTTATCTCCTGCAGTTATAAAACAATTTTGTTGACAGGGTGAAGAGCTTATTAGATTAGTGCTGCACTATGATAAAGATTCCAGCAGAGAATGAGAGAAAACTCATTAAACTCTTTCACACACTTTTTTTTAAAGAGTTTTTTCTGAGAACTTATAATAGTGTAGTTACAGTAATCTATTGGAGCAGAAATTTTGACTGTAGTTTGTAGAGGTTTTCATCATAAAGGAAACAATTGAGTATTATTATTCCACTTCTAACAGTAAGGGCCCGTTTCCACTATCACGGAAATCACCGCAGTTTCCCCGCACATGAATCACACGGGGAAACTCTGCCACATTTTAGAAAGAAGACACCCAAAGGTATTCCGTTAGGAGTATGGTGAGTTAATAGAAGATTTTATTTTTTGTCACAAATTAGCGGAAAATTACACTTTGTGAAAAAAACTATTAAAATCCATTTCCGCTTACTTGTGACAATTAAAATAAAATCCTCTATGAACTCACCATACTCCTAACAGAATACCTTGGGGTGTCTTCTTTCTAAAATGGGGTCATTTGTGGGGTTCTTATACTGCCCTGGCATTTTAGGGGCCCTAAGCCGTGAGGAGTAGTCTTGAAACCAAATGTCGCAAAATGACCTGTGAAATCCTAAAGGTACTCATTGGACTTTGGACCCCTTAGCGCAGTTAGGGTGCAAAAAAGTGCCACACATGTGGTATCGCTGTACTCAGGAGAAGTAGTATAATGTGTTTTGGGGTGTATTTTTACACATACCCATGCTGAGTGGGAGAAATATCTCTGTAAATGGACAATTGTTTGTAAAAAAAAAAAAAAAAATTGTCATTTACAGAGATATTTCTTCCACCCAGCATTGGTATGTGTTAAAAATACACCCAAAAACACATTATACTACTTCTCCTGAGTGCGGCAATACCACATGTGTGGCACTTTTTTGCAGCCTAACTGCGCTAAGGGGCCCAAAGTCCAATGAGCACCTTTAGGCTTTACAGGGTGCTTACAATTTAGCACCCCCCAGAATGCCAGGACAGTAAACACACCCCACAAATGACCCCATTTTGGAAAGTAGACCCTTCAAGGTATTCAGAGAGGAGCATAGTGAGTCCATGGCAGATTTAATTTTTTTTTGTCGCAAGTTAGAAGAAATGGAAACTTTTTTCCATTTTTTTTTTGTCACAAAGTGTCATTTTCCGCTAACTTGTGACAAAAAATTAAATCTTCTATGAACTCACCATGCCTCTCAGTGAATACTTTGGTATGTCTTCTTTCCAAAATGGGGTCATTTGGGGGGTATTTATACTATCCTGGAATTTTAGCACCTCATGAAACATGACAGGTGGTCACAAAAGTCAGTGATGCTTCAAAATGGGAAAATTCACTTTTGGCACCATAGTTTGTAAATGCTATAACTTTTACCCAATCCAATAAATATACACTGAATGTTTTTTTTTATCAAAAACATGTAGCAGAATAACTTTCGTGCTCAAATGTATAGGAAATTTTACTTTATTTGAAAAATGTCAGCACAGAAAGTTAAAAAAGTCATTTTTTTTGACAAAATTCATGTCTTTTTTGATGAATATAATAACAACTAAAACTCGCAGCAGCAATCAAATAGCACCAAAAGAAAGCTGTATTAGTGACAAGAAAAGGAGGTAAAATTCATTTAGGTGGTAGGTTGTATGACTGAGCAATAAACCGTGAAAGCTGCAGTGGTCTGAATGGAGAAAAAGGCTCTGATCCTTAAGGGGTAGAAAGACTGTGGTCCTCAAGTGGTTAAAGGACTTCCAAGGCGACAAATAAAATCTGTGTTTCCTCACCTGGGGCTTCTTCCAGCCCCTAGCAGCCGTTTCAGTCCCTCGCCGCATCCCCAGTTCTCCTTGGTGTCCCGCTGGCTGTCCGTAATGATTGGTGATTCGCTGGCAGGTTGGCTCTTCTGCACCTGCGTGGGCACTCGTGCCCACACGTCCATGTCATCTGGTGCGTCCTGTGCCGGCACACAACTACTGCACTGGCACAGTACGTGCCAGATGAGGTGGATGAGTGCCTGCGCAGGCACAGAAGAGCTGACCCGCCGGCGTTTGACGAACATTACGGGCAGCCAGCGGGATACCGAGGAGGACGGGGGCAGGAGTGAGGGGCTGAAACTGCTGCTAGGGGCTAGAAGAAGCCCCAGGTGAGTAAACATAGATTTTATTTATCACCTCGGAAGTCCTTTAAAGAACAAGTGACACCCATGCTAACCTAGAAATAAAAAACACATATATAAGTAGATAAATACTACTACTACTTACATAACAGATGTATTGTGCTATCCACGTACTGATTCCTGTGAATTTTATAAAGGAAAAGCAGAAAATCCTTTTCTAGGCAGTGGCCATCTTGCCAAGCTAATGCTGACATCATATCCTCCCTGACTCTTGTTTTCCCCCCTCCTTTCTCTTTCTGATTGTGTATTCATTTGCTGCCCTCCTCCCAGGGTCTTTTTTTTTATTTACACATCCAATCACTGAGTCACCTCAGCCTAGCTTGTAAACACAAGTGTTTAGATAAACACTCTGTTATGTAGCTGGCCCGCTATATGTTGCTGCTTTAGGACAGCAATCCATCCAATATCTACTGCATTTGCTAAAACTGGTTCTGATGGAAAACAATTCCACATTTGCACAGCTCTCACAGAAAAGATACCTTTTTACATTTACAGATTTAGCCTCTTTTTTTTCAACCTTAACCTGCCTGGCGTTCTGATTCCCGCGGCCCTTGGCACATATACCCCTTGACTACATATACTGGGCCTAGCGCTAGCTACGTGATTCCCCCCTCCCTGCGGCGTCACTCCCTACCCTCCGGCCCGTCCGGAAATCCCGCATTTTCTTGAGAGATTCCCCTGTTGCCATGGCGACGAATGTCGTGACATCATCAACGTCGGCGACGTCATGACGTCACAGGGAGACCCGATCCACCCCTCAGCACTGATTGGCCAGGCAGCGCACGGGGTCTCGGCTAGAGGGGCCCTGTATCGCAGCGGGTAGCGGCGGATCGGCAGCGAGCGGCGGCGATCAGGTAAGGCACGCAGCAAGCAAAGTGCTTGCTGCGTGTTTTTAAAAAAATTTGTTCAAATCGGCCCAGCGGGGCCTGAGCGGTGACCTCCGGCGTCTCTGGACGAGCCTAGCTCGTCCAGAACGTCAGGGAGGTTAATAGGTGTCCTAAGGTTGATTTTTTTGTTGTTGTTTTATTTGCAATAACAACTGCTGATCAAATTGATGGAGCTTGGTTCTGCGAAAACGCAACATTCTCAAATTTAACAAACCCAGCAGGATGGTCAAGGTTCCCACTTTAGGATTGATCCACTCATACCAACATTCAAGCAAAAAGGCAGACAATGCATGCCTACTACTTAAAGGGAACCTTAACTGAGAGGTATATGGATGTTTCCTTTTAAACAATACCAGTTGCCTGGCAGTCCTGCTGATCGCTTTGGCTGCAGTTGTGGCTGAATCACACAATGGAAACAAGCATGCAGCTAATCCAGTCTGACTTCAGTCAGAGTACCTGATCTGCATGGTTGTTGAGGGGCTGTGGCTAAAAGTATTAGAGACACCGTATCAGCAGAAGAGGCAGGCAACTGCTATTATTTTAAAAGGAAAAATCCATATCCTTCTCAGTTTAGGAACTGGAGTTCTTAGCCTTTCAATAAGGGAACATACACATACAGTATATTCATCCATTCAGGGAATCTCTCTCTTACACCATAATAATAATGGTCTGTAGTGCCATAAGGATAAGTGAGCTACAGCTGGGGGGGGGGGGGGGGTTATTGCTGTGTGTTACTCATCTCTGCAAGTTTAAGCTTTAAATGCAAGTATTAGTGCTGATTTATATTTGATTTCGTCCGAATCTCGGCTCTTCCTGTTCAGGAAGCCAGAACTCAATCAGAAAAGAGTCCTTGGGCTAGACTCCCCAAGACTTCTGAACATGCCCTAGTAGATACAGCTCAAGAGGTTTGAGCCCACAGGAGAAAAGCACAATATACGTGCTACTTGTCTTGTCTTTCCCCTATTTCAGGTCTTTGTAGGATGTGCACAGCTTACCTTGTTTGTCTAAATGTCTTTGCAGGCCATATTGCAATGGTGTAAGAGAGTGTTTTTAGCTCCTTGATTAGTTGGTTGGATGCATATTTCCCTTTATTAAAAGGTTACGAACTCCAGTTGCTCCCAGTCTAAACTTCAAAGTTGTATGCAAGAACTGTCTGCTTGCATGCTTGTATGCTGGTATGAGTGGGCCAGTCTTAAAGAGGGAGCCTTGATGATTGTGGGTTGCCTTAACTACTTGATGACCCAGCCTTTACCTCCCCTTAAGGACCAACGCTATTTTTGGTGATCTGTGCTCTGCAGCCCCCAGCACAGATCAGGTTGCACGCAGAGCGATCAGATCGCCCCCCCTTTTTCCCCCCTATGGGGATGATGTGCAGGGGAGGTCTGATCGCTCCTGCTGACTGGCATGTTGCGGGGGGGGGGGGGGGGGGGGGGCACCTCAAAGCCCCCCTCCGCTGCGAAATTCCCCCCTCCCTCTCCTCCCTCTCCCCCCTGGCGATCCGGGCTGCACAGGACGCTATCCGTCCTGTGCAGCCAGTGACAGGCTGTCCCCTGTCACATGGCGGCGATCCCCGGCCGCTGATTGGCCGGGGATCGCCGATCTGCCTTACGGCGCTGCTGCGCAGCAGCGCCGTACAATGTAAACAAAGGAGACATATGTCTCCTACGTTTACATTTAGTCTGCGAGCCGCAATCAGCGGCTCGCAGGCTATTCACGGAGACCCTCTCCGTGATGTAACAGGAAACGGCCGCTCGCGCGAGCGGCCTTTCCTGATTAATTAGGGAGGCACCTGGCGACGCAGATCTGCGTCGATGGTCCTCCAGCTACCACTTTGCCGCCGCACGGTATGAGTGTGCGGTCGGCAAGTGGTTAATTTGAGGAAGCTTCAGAATTTTTTGAGAACTTAGATCCTTCGTTTTATTTGGAAGTTTTTGTTGCTGTGTGTTATGCATTGCTGCAAGTGTAAACTTTGAGTGCAAGGGTTAATATTTATTTACCGTAGATAGCAACACTCATGCTAACCTTGAACTGCAGGTCACGCTAATAGAATAAACTGCATTACTCTGCTGGTGTAAGTACCAGAAGCATTGCACTGCGCTTTCTACGCATGGCTATATTAATGGCTGTTAGTTAACCTCAGTTTGGGAATGCTGAAGATTCACTGACCTGGGCAAGCAGCTGGTACATTCAATTTCAAATTATACATTCCACTCAGCACAGAAATAAACTAATCCACAGTAACCGATAATGGAAAGAAATGATACCTGTCAATACTGAGTGCACATAAACTCAATACTGTAATCCCCACTGAAGACTTCTGTAGGAAAGGCACAAGTTTGCAAAGTTCAGCACCAAATGGCCAAGTCTGGGTTAGAAGCTTTATGTAAAAGAGAGATAAATAACAGTAAGTAACAAGATATACGATACAGATCACAGAGTAATCATCAGCAAGCATCACCAAGTTACAGAAACCATCAACTTCTAAATGTCCATAAAAGAAAATGTGCATCATCATATAAAGATCAAAAAATGTCAAAAGTAGAAAGACTGGTTAAAACCTAATAAAAATTGTGAATGTAGTTTAGATGAGGAAAAAGAAATGTAAGCTTTACATAAAATAAGGATGGATTGGAAAGGCTATCAGGTTTTGTTTGATTTTATTCCGATCTGTAATACAGATGGTGAGATCTTTCCTCTGGAGCCATTAGGACAGGAAATGATTAGATGTTTTTCCAGCTGTGGAACAGACAGCAATGAAATCACTTTCAGTGCAGTGGGAATGAGTTAAATCATCTTCACTGCCCAATGTTGCCATAAAGAGGATGCAATAACTTCTCATCTCAGTGCCAATGCACTTCCCATGTAAATAGCACTGGCTGGGTGTAAGAGAAACATTTCATTTATCTCTGAATTAATGTTTAGGCTAGAGGATGATTTATTTAACAACTTCCATAAAGGTAAGAATAGACACTTTGAGTTGCCTTAGCAGTGTATAAATGCTACCAGCTATCTGGATCCCAAAGCTCGTAGTGTTTCAGTGTATGTATGCAACTCCCCCTCTCCCCCCCTGCGGCACCCACGTGTGTATTCCGATTGTCTGCTCTGCAAAATGGATACTTTAAAAATGTCAATTTTGCACTGAAAAGGTGCAAAACAGGCCGTTTTGCATGTACATGTATCAAATATAAATATATATCAAATAATACAAATATTGCCAGTTTTAAATGTATCAAGAATACCATCCACTCCTTGTTTTATATTGACGTTATGCAACAAGGTGCTCTAGACAAATTCAAAGTTATTTTTACTCTTTGGCAGCAATAAAAGGAATTTATTTAACAAGAACCTGAACTGAAAATCAAAATTAAAAATAACCATACACAGGTCATACTTACCTCCTTTGTAGTCTACTCCTCAATCTCTTTCCCTTCTCCTGCGTCCCATTTGTTTACTGTGATCAATGGAATTCTCCATCCTCCATTTTAAAAATGGCCATTACCTCATAACAGCTTCCTGGTCAGCCCACTGTTAAACTGTAATATCACCCACTTGAGTCATAGGGAAACATGGACATCACCTTGCACATTCAGTTATAACTGACAGCTGCTGATATATATCTTTCAGCAATGGTATATTTTATTTCTGACAAAATATTGTCAGAACTGGAAGGAAATGGTGAGCTTCTGAGAGGAACAGACGGTGAGGTTAGTATGTAATATTAATTTGCAGCTACATCATGTGTTTATTTTAAATAATTTTCCTCGCTTCAATTTCTCTTTAAGTTCATACAATTTCCTTCATAGTCTCAAGGGTACTATTTACATCTGATCAGAGAGAGATCTGTCTCTTGGTCGATCTTCCCATACATCGTCTGTTGTGCTTTCAGGTATGAGCAGCCAGGGGCAGCTTTTGGCACTTATGGTGAGATTGCCCTAAAGTGAAACAATGATTGAATAATACATACCAGCTTGTGAGTACAGAATTTGGAAAAGGTACTGTATATTGAAACGTCCTGTTACACTGAAACTCCCCTGAGTGCGCAAATAGCAATTCATGAAACTCATATTCACTGCAGCTAAACAGACCATATTGGAAGTAGGGAAAAACATTTAAAAATATAGAACAACAGGTCAAAGTTTGTTATTATTTGTATTTATAAACTGCATGTAATATTATAAGATAAGTGGATAAAAAGGGTAAAATGCTGGTCTGATGTGACGATATCTGAGCCCCCCCCCCCCGCCCCGCCACACTTGCCTACATCCCAGGAAATGGGATACGGAAAATCCTAAATCCTCTTGTCTTAATGTCCTGTTTTCTCTCTCTCTCCCCTCACCCCCCTTTCATTTTTAGTCTCTCTTTTACACTGTTTTTTTGAACTTACTCTTAGGGCACCTGACTCCAAGCACTTTAAGTGGATCCGAGACAAACTTTTGCTGCCTTAATTTTTCTGCCCCTTACATATAGTTTATTGGGCATTCTTCCCCCAAATGCTTTTTTAAAATTTTATTTATTACCTAATTGCATGTAAATGAATGTCTCCACGCCCCCAACTCCTCCAGCGCCTAGACATTCTGAGTCCCATGCTGCAAGTGCTCATGGGAGCTAAGCCAAGAGGAGGCTTTTGCTGAATCACGCATGAGATTTCAGAGGCAAAGGGGAGGAGAGAGGAGGAGAAGGGAGTGGAGTTTTCACAGGCCTAGGGGAGGAGATGCAGAGCAGCTTGCCTGTATAATGATGACAAGCAGAATATGGCTGCTCTCATTGTATCACAGGAAGAAATAATCCTATACTGTTGAAGCTGTTAGCAGCTAGATTTACTGTGTAAACCATGTTAACTTTAGATAAGATATATAAACAAGTTACTCTACTTGTTATAGTTGGTTTTTCATCTTAGGTCCGCTTTAAGCACGACATTGGAATTGCTTGAGCTTCATAGAGTGTAAAAAGCTGTTTGAACTTTTTCTGTTGAAGTTGTATTATTACTGTTAAGTAATTAATATCTTATTTGGGAAGAACATAACTTGACCTCCTTTTGATGCTTTTGGAATACATGTTTGGACATTCAGTAACATTTCTTTGAAAACTGAAAAAATTAAAGCAGCAGTAGATTACTTAGAGCCTTACTCACCATTGCACACAGATAACCCCACTGAGATCTCTGTATTCTCATAAAGAGAGCAAGTTAAACGTTTCAAGAACCTTTGTGGTTTCTCTCTACTCATGTCACTATGTTTTAAAGAGAGTCTGAAGCCTTATAAATGACCTGTTTTTATTTCAGAATGCTTTTTAGCCTTAAGAGCAAAGATGATTTGCTGCATCCCTGCGGCTGTACGTGGGCTTTATCCGCCCTGAATACTGATGCAAAATTCTACGGCTTTCTAAGTTGCAGATTTTGCTGCCCGGAGGAGGCAGAGCTTTCTGCTGTAGCTCTACCTTCAGTCCATTCAATCACCGCCGATCGCCGCCTCTCCCCACCCCTCTCAGTCTTTTTTCAAAGAGAGTACCGGAAGATTTAGTAACGGGGATTTTGGGGGAGATAAAGCCCTTGTATGGCTGTGGGGATGCAGCGATTCATCTTTGCTCTTATGGCTAAAGAGCATTCTGAATGAAAAATAGGTAATTTATAATGCTTCTCTTTAACTGTGCTATGGGACAGGAACTAGAGGCATAACAATAGCCCCCGCAAAACTTTGCAACTGCAGGGGGAATGGGAACTGTGGTAGCACAGTAAAGCATTATTTTAATCTGCTCCATTGCTGTTTCTGTTCTATTCTACTCTGCATAAAAAGCACAGGTATTTTGTCCATGATTGCAAAGCATGTTTAAGCAGTGGGGACACTTACAAACAAGAATGATGACCTTGCAGCCCCGGGACTCTACTATTTTACAGTGGTATTTTTCATTAGTAAAATATCGTTAAAATTTACCGTTATTTACTACAGCAAACCATAACCCTATTCTCTTACAGAACCCTCCATCTACAATACCTGACCTTAACCACCCCCTTGATGCCTAACCTTAACCCCTCAGCTCACTTTAACCAATCCCTACCTATGCCTAACTGTTACCCCTTTCCCCATGGCTAGCCTTAACTGCCTCTCCCCCACAGCTTACCTTAACTTTCTCCCCCACACCTACCTTTAACCTTCCCCTCCCTTTCCTAACCTTAACCACCCCCCACGTTTAACCTTAACTAACACCCCCCCCTCCTTCACCGCCAGTACACCGCAAAAACAAAAATGTTCAGGTGCTGCCATAGGCACCTTTAAAAATGCTGGCAATAGCGTGAAATTTGGATGCCGCGTGTTATCTAAATCCCATACTAGAGCCATTATTTATAAAGATGCCTATGGCCACTAGCAAGCTGTTTCCCTTGTAAGTGCCGGCATGGCTTAAAGTGGATCTGAGATGAACTTTTACTCATTGCATAATTGTGTTCCTTTCCTATTGTTTATAGGGCATTTCTCAAGCCAACTACTTTTTTGCTTTTGTTTTAATGCTCTAATTGCCTATAAACTAAATAAGCCACTCCCACGGGTTTTCAGAGAGCCAAGGCACTTTCAGACGGTAGCAAGGGCTCATGGGAGCTCAGTCTGGGCAGGAGGAGGGGGAGGTATTACTAGCCAGAGATTTCAGAGGCAGAGGGAAGGAAGGAGGAGGAGGGGGGATTAGGTTTTTTTGCTCAAGATGCAGATAAGCCTGCCTCTGTGTAATGTTTACAAACAACATGGCTGCTGTCATTGTATCACAGGAAGAAATATTCTTATTCTATTGAAGCTGTTTGCAGCTAGATTTGCTGTGTAAACTATCTAAACTTTAGATAAGATATATAGACAAGTTACTTGTTATAGTTAGTTTTTCATCTCGGATCCGCTTTAAATATGCTTTGCAATCATGTAACACATTCCTGTGCTTTTCAATGATGATTATATACAGGAAATGTTGCAGCAGGCTGTCTTTGTATGGTTGCAATCTATAGAATTTCTGTCCATTTTATAGAAAGCATAGGAAAAGTGCAAAATATTTTTAAATGAAAGAAATAATTTTGTGTTCTGCCTGAATGACTGGGGCATTCCATAGAATGCCTACATTTTGCATCTTGTAAATGGGAAATATTTTGTGTTCCAGAGGACATTTTGTCTTCCAGAGCAACTTTTTTCAGTCAGGTAAAATATAATTCCTAGACATTAGTTATTCTTCACAACAAAACTTCTAGCTACATTACACTCTGGAGCAGTGTTTCTCAAACCTGTCCTCATGACCACCCAACGGTGCATGTTTTGCAGGCAAGTAATCCACCTATGTCTCAGCATCATGGAATCAACCTAGCTAAGACACTAACGACCCCAACTGTGCATAGGGGAGGTTGCCTGCAAAACATACACTGTTGAGGTGTCACAAGGACAGGTTTGAGAAACACTGCTCTAGAATGTCAGTATGGTAGACTGTTTACTGTCAGGAGGAATACGTGGATTACCTAAACACATATGTGCCGGGTATTTCCCTCACCTCACCAGAGCTGAAGAAGTGATTCAGTAAAGCTATGTACACACGTCCAAGAAAGTGCACGACCAACACCATGACATGCAAGAATTGGCAACACTTCTAAACCAGGTTACAACACCATGACATGTAAAACACCAAGACAAACTGTGTACACGACTTGTATTGTCTGCACACCAACCAACTGAACAACCAACTCATTTACAATTTACATACTGCATGCACAATTGAAACGACGGACTATACGACATGGCTGCATTCAAAAAAAGTATGTAGTTCAAATGACATTGTACACACGTGGCCAACTGCACGATATCAGCCCAACTGCCTGTTATTAGTTGCTCGTCTAGTTGTTTGCCACGCGTACATATGCCCATTTATCGTCCAACGGACCAAAATCAGACGACAATCAGGTTTGGTTAAAGAGAACCCGAGGTGGGTTTTAAGAATGCTATTAGGACAAAGAGGCTTCCGCTATAGAGAGGCCTTGCCTCCTCTATAGCGCCACTCCCCGCCTACGTCCCTTCCCTTCCCACCTCTGTAAGCTGATTGGAGGGAAGGGACGCAGGTTGGGAGCAGCGCTATAGAGGAGGCGGAGGAGCGGCAGAGAGTGACATCCTGGATGTAAACAGCCTGCTAGCGATATGCTGCATGTCGCTAGCACAGCAGGTTTTTTTGGGGGGGGGGGGGGGGGGACAGCAGAGCGCAGGGGGGCCTGGGGCAGGGCACGGTATAGTAACGGAGGCTGGTGATAGTATGCAAAACCAGCTTCTGTGTCCTAATAGCTTTCTTAAAACCCACCTCGGGTTCTCATTAACTACTCAAAGACCGGGTAACGCCCATGGGCGTGACCGCAGCGACAGCCCCAGGACCGCTGAACGCCAATTGGCATCAAGTCCTTTGGGCTGCAGTTTGCAGGAGATCGCGCGCAGGCTGCATGCGCATCTCCTGCTTGGGGGGCAGAGCTCCACCCCTCCTTCAGTCTCCAAGCGGCAATCGACGCTCGGAAGACTGTTAGACGGCGAAACCGCTGTCTTTTCTGTTAGTACAGCTCTGTTGGTGGGGAGAAAAGGGGGGAGGGGGGAGATCACTTGTCTGCTGAGTAGCCTGCAGCTATGCCTTAAAGCTGCAGTGGCCCATTTTGTTAAAATTGCCCTGGTCTTTAGGGGGGTTTACCACTGCAGTCCTCAAGTGGTTAAGTGTGTGAACGGGCCTTAAAGGGAAGGTCCAAGCAAAATAAAAAAATGAGTTTCACTTACCTGGGGCTTCTACCAGCCCCATGCAGCCATCCTGTGCCCTCGTAGTTACTCACTGCTGCTCCAGTCCCCTGCTGGCAGCTTGCCAACCTCGGAGGTCGGCGGGCCGCATTGCGTACATTTTTACACATTCCAGCTAGTGCAGGAACATTAACACATACATTTTTACGCATTGCTGGTTCAATGCGTAAAAATTTACGCATTCAACCAGTCACGCGTAAAAATGTATGTGTTAATGTTCCTGCACTAGCGGGAATGCGTAAAAATGTACGCAATGCGGCCCGCCGACCTCCGAGGTCGGCAAGCTGCCAGCGGGGGACTGGAGCAACAGTGAGTGACTACAAGGGCACAGGATGTCTGCAGGGGGCTGGTAGAAGCCCCAGGTAAGTGAAACTCATTTTTTTATTTTGCTTGAACCTTCCCTTTAAGACTTTTAGAATACTAAAAGTGCTCAGTCAGAACTAGCTTATTTTTATTTTTGATATACCATGACGCGTAGCAGTAAAGCTTTCACAGATCAGTTGTATACATTGTTACATAAGTAAGGAAGTAATATACATTTAAAGAGGTGTGAGACTTTTTAGTCTGTGGTTGGCTGATTGGCATTACATTGCTCAGTGGGCCCATGCTGTCACATTAACAACACTGAATGGCTGACATGGGTCACTTGGTTTTTAGAAGTACTTTGTCTGACAAGACCATACATTCCTTTTAAATTCAATTAGGTGAGAAGCAACAAGAGTACAACATGTGTTCTAATTTGTTTTGCCAGGAAATATGTTTTAGATGTCTACAGTATATATTCATAAATGCATTTCAGTCTATTCATATTTCTAGATGAAAATGGCCATTCCTACATTATCCACATTACAGATGTAGCAGCGTATATCTTTAGTTATTCATTATTGCACTGGCACAAGCTGTAATCATTTAATACCCACAGAAAGTCAACATTCCTCATGTGGAAATGCCATACATCGTTGAATGCCAATATATATATATATATATATACAGCTAGTCAAATTAACATTTCAAGCAATGCATTCATGATATGCTTTTTCCTTCCTATGTTTAAATGTATGGTTTGTTCTTCCTGTACTCATTTAATTACAATGAAGCTTTCAATGTCAATATAGGATCCTGTCATATTAACAATACAGATTAAATATAGTCACTAATGTAAGCCTCATAAAATGCTTATAGAAATATTATGTAGACATCTAGAATTGTCTATGCATATTAAGTTGCTATTGAGAAGAGATCTCTTGGATATCCCAGAGCTAATGCTGCACTAATATGGTAATACAACGTTTCTTTACCAGATTTAGATTATCCACAAGCCAACATAGGTGGATGCTTAGGGTCTGCCTTGATACCATCTCCTCTTAGCTCCTCCCCCCACCGCACCTAACCAAAAAGCTAGGGGGCAATCAAGGTGAACATAAACTGTTACATTGGCTAGGGCTTCATCTGTGTTCATGTAAAAATGGCAACCGGTAAAAAGGGCACAGGATATTCTAGTAAATGCTATAGAATATCAGTAATGATACCAATATTCTACTATCCCTAACTATAACCTAATTCATACACTAACTACTCCTAATCCTAACAGTTCCCCTATGTATGCCTAACACTACCCTCCCCCCACATACTCCTAACCTTCCCCCTATATGTGCCTAACACCAACCTCTTCCACCTACTCCTAACCTTCTTCCTATATATGCCTAAATGAAAGATGAGAGGCGAATGCTAGCACAAAGACAAAGTTGCAGAGGTTACCTAATCTTGTTGGTACATGGAACATAACATAGTTTTAGAGAAAAGCTTTATAATTTAACTGGCATGTTCTTAACAAACTTGGTATGTGTACAAAGTCAGGTATTAATAAAGGGGAGGGGGGGAGGGGATAGTATGCACTGCCAATGTTCAGTGTTGATGTTGGGACAGTCCCAAAAATGAGCATGGTCATTCTTTAACAGTGTAAATTGAAAGACTGGCATTTCACTCCCAATGGCTGCTCCAAACAAATACAAAGATTTTCTTCACTTTTTTGTATTGCATAGTTCTGCACGGATGTGGGATTTTCCCATGCCTCTTTCACTGCATTCAGCTACTTAACAAGCTCTCCACAGGTAAGAACACAAACCAGAATGTTTCCCCCATTTACTTCAATAGAAATGTAATTGGTTCCTAAATGAATCAGAACACAAAACATTAAGGTGCCAATGAAGGTGAACTGAGTAAAATTCACCCAACACTAGCCTGGAATGAAACGTTTGAAAATGACTAAAAATATTGGTCATACCTGAAAAAGCTTACACTATACTCTAACTGTAAGTGCTTAAATGAAAGGAAAACGTAATTACCTTCTCCAGTATTGTTTTACCCTCTGTTGCTTCTGTTGTTGAGGTGTTTTTATACTTGGCACCTTCTGCAGCACCTTCAGCAGCAAAGTAAGTCATCACATTATCTCAGAAGGTTTTCCCTGCTTTAGGGGCAGTTTCCTTTAGGATCCGCAAAGGGCTGGATTTACCATAAGGCACGGTAGGCAGTGCACGTGCCTACAGGCGCCTGATGAGGAAAAAGTGGCTCCCTCCCCTCCCCTTGTGCCTTCCTCCCTCCTTTCCTATGCAGAGTCCTAACTGGAGTTTAAAGGGGCACTATGGCTAAATTATGTTTATATTATCATTTAATATAAAATATGTGCAATTATAGCAATGTGTAAGACTTGTATTATGGCTGAATAAAACTCTGTTTCAATATTGCTTTACCCTAAATCAGTGCTGGAGTCCCGTCGCCAGAGAAAGCTAAGCGACGCTGAACCAGCACATTCCATTCTGCAGGAGGAGGCTGCCTTATCAGTCGTTTCATCTGAAGTTGTAATCTCCCCCTTTGATGTATGGGAGAGGTTTCACCCAACGTCTAACTGCACATTAGTGCTGTTACAGCTCCTCTGATCTGCCCTACGTCTCAGGACAATGACGTATGGCTCTAATGAAAAAAATGCTTCCCGCTGAGGCCCCCCTTCAGAGAAGCTGGCACAGGCAGGGTCACCACTTGTTGTCAGTTGCCATGGAGACCAGCTTCTCTTCTTATGCACAGGATTCAGCACATGCAAGTGCTGTGTAGCCAGTGTCCTGCGTGTCTCTGAAGGGGGGCCTCAGCGGGGAACATGTTTTTCATTAGAGCCATACGTCATTGTCCTGAGACGTACGGCAGATCAGAGGAGCTGTAACAGCACTAATGTGCAGTTAGACGTTGGGTGAAACCTCTCCCATACATCAAAGGGGGAGATTACAACTTCAGATGAAACGACTGATAAGGCAGCCTCCTCCAGCAGAATGGAATGTGCTGGTTCAGCGTCGCTTAGCTTTCTCTGGCGACGGGACTCCAGGACTGATTTAGGGTAAAGCAATATTGAAACCGAGTTTTATTCAGCCACAATACAAGTCTTACACATTGCTATAATTGCACATATTTTATATTAAATGATAATATAAACATAATTTAGCCATAGTGCCCCTTTAAATAAGAGGTTACTCAACCAACTCACCATTCCACAGATGAGATCTCCCTTCAGCTGAGGGGACCACTAGCTACTTAATACTGAGGGTACCTTTGGATACCTAATGCTAAGGGACACCTGTAGCTACCTAAGATGGGCAAGGGAAGTAAGGGAGAAGTGACAGCTGGGCCAGCCAGCACACTTTCGATGTGGTTCAGTGGGTGTATCTGTGCCTATAGGCTCCAGTGATGTAAATCCGAGCCTGGTATTGTATCAGTTTCTGAATCGGACTCAGCACCCGTGCTGTTGTGAAGATGCAACCGAATTGATATAGCTGTGCCATGCACAGTTACAGGTATTCGGATGCGTTCTGCAGAAAACTGCAGCTGGCACTATTTTTTTGGGGTCTGCATGCAATTTGGATGCAGACTATTGATTTGGATGCAGCATATTGATTTCAATAGGCTGCAATTCCGCATCCAAAATCATGTGCAGAAAGCGATGGTGGCTAGTGGAAATAGGCCCTCACTACTAGATGTTCATTTCTTACCAACAACTTCAGTAGGCAGGCCAGCAACCACAATATCTCAGAAGGGTATACCTTTTTCCTACTAGATGTTCTTTTATTATCAACACCTCTAGGAGGTTTGGTTTAGCAGGTGTGGTTTATTTTCTGTGATAAAATCTTCTTCATGCATGACAATGTTCCATTTTAATGTACCATCACATGCTGAAAACACACATTTTCTCCCCCAAAAGTGTGTGTGTGTGTGTGTGTGTGTGTGTGTGTGTGTGTGTGGGTGTGTGTGTGTGTGGGGGGGGGGGGGTCAATGCACAGTATTGTCCCCCAGTTTAATTTCCTCCTGTGTCCTCTGTCCCCTTGTTTCCTCTTGTGGCCACCTGTCTCCTCCTCTGCCACATGGAACGATGCGCATCCAGTATGGTGCATATTACTCTCAATTAGCTGGTGCGGCAGTAGACACACATAGGGAGCCTCAAATAGCATTTACGAAGCCTGTTTAAGGCTCTCTATGTGTGGCTACTTCCACACCAGCTAATACGGAGCAGCATGCACCGTACTGGCTGTGCAGAGTTCTATGTGGCAGGGGACAGAGAAGGACAACAATGAATTAGAAAGGTCTGCACACCTAGTGCATTGTCTGCACAAAAAAGTAAGAACACACATGAGCTGAGCAACGTGGGTGCTGGGTTAATAAACCGTACCTCAGTCCTACAAAAACCTCAAAATGACAAAAAAATACCCGCACACCAAGCTTTTGAATAAGCAATTATATATATTGTGAAAAAGAAGGATATCACAAATGACATCAAAAACATACAGAGCACATAATAGCAGTCAACAAGCATCATAGGCTAAAAATGTACATTGGACAATACAAAAATAGTGAATAACATTGACAGGTTCACATAGAGAAATTTGGCTGGATCAGTCCATACACTCTGCCAAAGCACAAGTGTTTTGTGCAAATTGAGCAACTCAGCATAGCCAAAAAATAACTTGTGAAGACCAAATGAACCTTTAAGCAGATAGTTCCAGAGTCCCTGACAGCGCTGTTTCGGAATACCTTTTTCAAAGGGCACTGGAGGATCCTTTCAAGCTGCTTCACAAGTTATTTTTTGGCTATGCTGAGTTGCTCAATTTGCACAAAACACTCGTGCTTTGGCAGAGTGTATGGACTGATCCAGCCAAATTTCTCTATGTGAACCTGTCAATGTTATTCACTATTTTTGTATTGTCCAATGTACATTTTTAGCCTATGATGCTTGTTGACTGCTATTATGTGCTCTGTATGTTTTTGATGTCATTTGTGATATCCTTCTTTTTCACAATATATATAATTGCTTATTCAAAAGCTTGGTGTGCGGGTATTTTTTTGTAATTTTGAGGGGACAGAGAAGGAAACAGGAGAACAGAGGAGGAAACAGGGAGACACAGGAGGAAACAGGGGGATGGAGGAGGACAGAGGGGAACAGAGGAGGATACAGGGGGGTCAGTGGAGAACACGGGGACATAGGATTAAACACGGGGGCAGAGGAGGACTCAGGGGGATGGAGGAGGACACAGGGGGACAGAGAAGGCGACATGGTGGCAGAGGACACAGGGACACAGGAGGACACAGGGAGACACAGGAGAACGCAGGGGGACAGAGAAGGAGACAGTGGGATGGAGGAGAATACAGGGGGATGGAGGAGGATCGAAAGAGGACACAGGGGACAAAGGACGGCACAAAAGGACACAAGAGGTACACAGAAGGCACAAGGGGGACACAATAATTGGGGGTGGGTCCATAAGATGCCCCTGCACCATGGACGCACCAGTTATAGTACTTTTTTTTCCTTTGGATTTTGTCCTCTAAACCTTGGTGCGTCTTATTGTCGAGAGCATCTAGTAAGGTAATTGCTAACGCCTGAATCTGATTTGCCTATTCAAATTCTGTTTCAACCTCCACAAATTTTAGTTCCAGAGGAAGGAACTTTTTCTGTGTGTTCGGTCATCTTTAGAGTATATTTTGAGTTCAACATTGGTTCAGTGCTTCACCTGACATTGCTCTATGGTAGTCCGCGTATTAAGTCATTCCAGCTGTGACCAATTTGGGCAGATTGATGGCTTGCTAAAACCGTGATAAAGTAAAAATCACTATTTTAAATAACAGAAAGTTATTTTTATGTTAAATAAACTTCCTAGCAAAACGAGCCCTGAGATCTATAGCCTGCATGTAATTGCATATAATGTAAAAGGCTTTGATATCTAAGAAATAAACATTTGTCTACAATTACCTTTTGTTTGCACTACTTCTATCTTAAAGGAGGCTGTCCAAACACTCTTATTTCACAATATTATAAATAGGTCCCTATGGCATTGCATGCCACGACCATCATACATAGCTTGCAGTGCTAATCCTGTTATGTAATATTTGATCCATGGTCAGCAAACTACACGACTTGTCTAGGATTATAAATTGCTTCCTCTCTGCTGTAACCTCTATGTCAAGATTTGTATATTTTACAGTACTTGCCCTTAGTCTTTCTCTTAGATCATAATGCAGCACTGCAAAGCATTAGTTCAGTATGCTAATGTTACTTCAAGAGAGTGAATAGACTGCCCTGTCACAAGTATAATAAATCAGAATCCTTCTTTGTCCTCCCTTCCCCCATTAATACATTTCAGAAAAATGCACTTTACACTGACATTACAAGCCATACAGCTCCTCAATATAATACACTAACTAACTGTGGCATCCTGATTCCAAGCTCTGTAGTTAGGTTTCTTGTGTGTGTGTTGATCAGTGATGAGCGAAAATGCCGATATTCTTTTCGCATTCATTCTCGTGAAAATAATGTAAAGTTATACTTTCGATTGAAAATGCCATCTAAAATCATTTTGTAATAATGTGATTTTTCACATTTTTTTGGCAAATATTTGCACTAAAATAAATGATTTTTGTGCTTTTCATGAAACTTTGTGGTAAAAATAATGATTTTTCGCAATTTTTCGCATAATAAAAATTAGTTTCCTATGACCATATTCCAAAAATACAATGTATTTTCGGAAATATTTTATTGAAATTAAAAATAGCATTTTCGAAGAGAAAATGAGTTCTGCGAAAATTTGCAAGCAACACTGGTGTTGATCACAGTTAAAAATGGGCAGTGAACAGTATCCTTATCTAACTGTAAAGTTATACAGTCTTTTTGTTAGGACTTGCTTACTTTTAGATTGTACACATTTATGAATATTGTATACAATAATTGAATACATTATTTAATATGTGAGGGCATTCGGTAGAGCTGTCATTCCTCTGTTACGAGTACAAATGCTGTGAGGTAGTATAATTCAAAATGCTCCTGTCAACTTCTCCCCAAGTCCTATTGTAAGGCAATCACAATGCAATGGAGGGGAAAAGTCTTATTGTGGGGTAAGTGTGCAAAGCATACTGTGTATAAAAAGTTTGCCTCACTGCATCTGTCAACACATTGTCCAGTAATGCACAACATGCTTCACACTATTCCAATGGATTTTGTCACATTGCTCTGTGATATGAATGAATGAATGTAAAAATTCCATTGTAATATAATTGCATTGTGTTTGCTTTGTGATTTTATTGTCCGATGCAATGCAGTGCAATGTGTCAGTCTGAAAGTATCCTAAACATCATATATTGAAGGTAGATATCTAAACATAAACATGACAACTTATATATTTTATATAATGGTTGAACCCTTGAAGGTTATAATTAAAAGAAGGTGACAGGATAGTGTCCAGGGTTCGAATCTTTGCTAGGTTTAGTAAGAAGTCCTTGGGCAAGACTCCCTAACACTGCAGGGTGGTCCCTTGAGCGCGCCGTTATTGGCTGCAGCTCTTGAGCGTTTTGAGTCCAATGCTATACATTATCTATACATATGTGCCCCAAAAGTGGCCAGTTAATAATGATTTTTAATTCACTATGTTATTAAGAATAAGAAGGGAATTGTTCCAGGTTTTTTTTTAGTTTGCAATAAAGGCCTATAGGTGAAGAAAATGATATACATTTAGATTCATTTTTATGGCTATTCCAGCTCAGTATTTGTTTCCAAACAGAAAGAAAGTTTGAAGTCAGGGTGAAAAAGCAAGCTGTTTTCATAAATCTATAGCATACTCAACTATCATGCAACAACTGTAATACATACACTACTTCATATGCTAACATGTTACAAGTTACACTCGTCAACAACAATGCTTTTCACTAATTGTCCAAAAGCAAAAGTCTGGTATACACATCCAATTATGATTGGCTAATTTTAACACTTTAATGTAATATGAGAGCTTACCTATACAATTCATAGTATCAAAGTCTGTTGGCCGTCATACTACATGAAGGTGGTAAAATTGGTCAATGATGGGCCAATCAAAATTGTATGTGTGTATGTACCTTTAAGCTTGGTACACACTTTAAATTATGATTGGCCACTGACCAATAATACTACCTCCATGCAGTATGACGGTTTACCTACACAATCTACTCATAATATCCTGCTGACCCACATACTACAAGGAGGTAATAAAATTGGTCAGTGATTGGCGAATCATAATTGAAAGTGTTTACCAGACTTAAGCCTGGCACACACTTTCAATTTTGATTGGCCATTTACTGATTAATTTTACGGCTTCCAGATAGTTTACCTACACAATCTGCTCATTGTATTCAATATCTGTTGACCCTCATTCTACATGGAGTTGGTAAAATTGGTCAGTGACTGGCCAATCAAAGTTGAAGGTGTGTAGCAGTCTTTAGGTCATAGAGATAAATGAATATGTTCTTACCTTATATGTATTAATTGGCATGTCAATCACGATGTGCAGAAGATCTCCCAGAGCTATGCTGGCAATCAGTAAGTTGGTACCAGTTCTCATACTTTTGTCTTTGAAGATTATCCTTAAAAGGGTTGCATTGCCAATAGTGCCAACTAGGAATATCAGGCAGGATATTGCGGAGTTTACATATCTGAATGTGTCTGCAATCCTAATTTGAGTATCACATTTTACGGGCATTCCATTTTTACCAGACTGGAACCCTTTGCTGTCAGGTGTACTGTTGCTGAATGCATTAGTATTCAAAGTTCTGGTATCAGCTGACTGTGCGGTTGTGGGCACGTTTCCAAAAAATGCATGTCCTTCATCAGGTACTGGTTGGAGGGAGGGGGTACTTTCTTGTCCAAAAACTACAGCTGCAGAGAGCAGCATTGCCAGGAAACCTGCATACTGCCATGGGATTTGCATGGTGCTTCTGGTTAAATATTAATGCTTGAGTTAATATGTGAGAGCTAAGAGTACATTTATCAATGAATCCAGCAGGAGAGACCTACAGAAAAAAGATGAAATAGAGGAAATGCCTTAGCTTAGCTATCAATATTAACTTTATTTTAGCATTTACATTAAGATTTAGATGTTCTATTTATAGCACTAAAACTAAAACAAAAGCCAAACTTGACTTGAACAGACTTGACAAGATCACAAAAATCACAGAAACATGCTATACATAAACAAAGATTATATATCTACTTGTTTAAAAACTTACTAATGAAAAATGTAATCTTGGCACAATCATGACATAAAAGTGCAATACACCATTATTTTCAACCTGTATAAAAAGAACACATATTCCATCTCATGCAAAAATGTGTTATCGCTTATACAATTATTTACAGGCAGCCACTGAATCAACTTAATGTATTATATGTCAATTTCTTAAAATAAGGCATCTCAAGATCAGAATCAAAAAGTTATACTGTAAATTGTCAAGACACGTAAAAATGTATTCCAAAGATAAATACATAAATAATAACGTATAAAGTAAAATATTAGTTACCTGATTTCTTCAATTGCTGTATATAGTGAAAGTGAAAGAAATATGCAGAATTAAATAAAGTTTCTGAGGATTCCAGTTGTGCTTGGCAGTTACAACAGTCACCTACTCTTCATCTCAGTGGACATCAGTGTAATGAACATGTCAGACCTTTCCCCTGGTATGTGTGTGAGTCTGAAATCCACTAGTCAAATACTTGTACGTCAGTCACCCCGCCTGCTTCTTCCTACCAAACAGCAACCTTTCTCTCCTCTACTTTTATCCCTGCTAACTGTCTGGACAGCATCACAGCTACAGATCAGAATCTGGGCTATCCCTGCAGAGAAACCTGGCTCCTAAAATCTCAGTTCACAGATCTTAGCTACTGATTTGTAAATATTAAGTAGTAAGCATGCCTTATCTTGCAGACAGAATATGCCTTTACTCACATTGCTATTACATTTAATAAAACACTGTGCAGGGTTACATTTATACAAATTGTGAACTGAACATTTTAAAGAGTTAGTTAGCTGAGCAAGACATTTCTCTGTTGTCACATGAGGACATGTATTAATGCACAAGAGAAGGTAACACGTCTTCCAACAGAAACCTTTGAGATCTACAGTTGGATTTAAAAATGTGGATTTAAAACTGTGTTATTCATTGCTGTGCATCGTCATTTGTGTTGTCATACTTATATAATACATTTGAAATGATGGATTTCCAGTGACAAAAAAGGAGGTGTGTTTTTATTTTCTATTGCCTTGCATTGATGACACCACCCTTATGGCGTAAAAATCTAATGGGAGGCATGGAGGCAGGGGTCACACTTGTCAGTTTTCATGCGTGTTTTGTGCACAGAAAAGCTGATTTCGACTGAGAACTCATGTTACTCAATGGGCTAGGCTACACTTCAATGCAGATTTTGCGCTCAGAAAAAAAACTGACATCCTGCTGGATAATTTTGCACATTTTGTCAGTTTTCTCTATCGGTTACATTAGCTGCTGAGCGAAAAAACAACAACTTTTTTTCTGTATAGAATCGCATATGAGTGTGCAGGCAATAAACATGCACAGAAAACACAAAGACAAGTGTGACCCCTGCCTTAAAGTGGATCTGAGATGAAAAACTAACTATAACAAGTAACTTGTCTATATATCTTATCTAAAGTTTAGATAGATTACACAGCAAATCTAGCTGCAAACAGTTTCAATATAATATGATAATTTCTTCCTGTGATACAATGACAGCAGCCATGTTGTTTGTAAACATTGCACACAGGCAAGCTTATCTGCATCTTCAGCACTCAAACTGTGAAAAAACCTAAACCCCCTCTCCTCCCCTCCGCCTCTGAAATCTCTGGCTAGTAATACCTCCCCCTCCTCCTGCCCAGACTGAGCTCCCATGAGCCCTTGCTACTGACTGAAAATGACAAGGCTTTCTGAAAAGCTGTGGGCGAGGCTTGTTTAGTTTATAGGGAATTAGAGTATTAAAACAAAAGCAAAAAAGTATTTGGCTTGAGGAATGCCTTATAAACAATAGGAAAGGAACACAATTATGCTATGAGTAAAAGTTCATCTCGGATCCACTTTAAAGTGAACCTAAACTGACAAAAAAAGAGTTTCACTTACCTGGGGCTTCTACCAGCCCCCTGTGCCTGCGCCGTCACTGAACGATCCTCCGGTTTCTATCTCCCTAGTTTGGTTTTGATGCGTGGCCCCGATCGCGCTCCCATGCAGTACAAAAAATCTCTACTGCGCATGCACTGAATGCTCCTGGCGACAGGAGCATGATTGAGGTCAGCATGGCCATGGCTGCACATGCGTAATGGCCTGTCAACTGTTTGTCGGTCGGAAGAGCATGGGGTGACTGTACGGTTACAGGGTGGCTGCGGGGGACTAGTAGAAGCCCCAGGTAAGTCGAACTCTTTTTTTGTCAGTCTAGGTTCACATCAAGGCAAATATTATACGTTTTTTAACTTTATAATTAGATGGAAAAAGTATCTTTTTATTTTTATTTATCGTCACTATATTCACGAGAGAAAAAAACAGAAAAAAACACATGGAAAAATAGAAATGTCTCTCTCCTATTTTCTCACTATTTTAACTAGTAGCTCATTTAAAATGAGCTACTAGTTAAAATAGTGAGAAAATAGGAGAGAGACATTTCTATTTTTCCATTTTATAGAAAATTTTCACCGTGATGTTGCGCTCAGTCCTCACTCTCTTGTTAGGCTGCTGACTATACACAGAGACAAGTCCCAGTCACGATACAGTGTTCACACAATAGCCGGTGATAGCTATTCCCGGTGATAGCCATTTATTCCCTTACGCAGTGTGTGTTTATGCACAAGGGTGTCACTGATGAGGCAATACTCACTATGAGAAGGATTGGGCCGTTGTGTTCTTATTTTTAAGGGCTTTGGATTGCAAGAGAAAACACGGATAACTGGCGCGGCTATTGTGTGAACACAGCTCATTTTATAGCAATGTTGTTTCTAGTTTTCGTACACATAACACGTGCATTTGTATGTGGGAAAAGGCACATGTCCTCGTGAAATATTTTAAATACAAAAACACCCATGGTGTCCACAAAATAAAAGCAGAAAGCTATCACTTTTTAAAAGAAACAAATGTGAAAATGCATCAGATGTGAACAAACCTTAGATTAACATGAGCTGTCAGTGCTAATGCATTTCTACATTATGGAAGGAGCATACATTGTAAAAGCATTTCTTGAAATTCATTTGATCTGATTGAAAGATACTTTGCAAGTTTCTGACACAAGCAAACTCCATGGCTTTAAAAATATGCTCTGCGGGGGTTATTACAAAAATGTGGACAACTTCAGCATCTGCTGTGCACTGGAGTCTGCCACTGTCAGTAAGGATATCAGCCTTCACAGCTGGGTGTTTTGTTTGCTGATTACAAAAGTGCGGACAAAAAGTCTGCCGGCGGACAATGGTGGTGGGCTGCTGTTGGCCAAAATGTTTAAATTTAAATTTACTTTTATAATGGTCTTTTATTTAACCGGTGCAGGTTCCTGGCGATTTTGACATTTCAGCTGTGTTACTATTGATAGAGCAATACATTTTTAATCACTAATGTCATCTAATGGCTGGTACTCGCCAAGAGCACTTCTGAGCGCTTTACAAATCGCCAGCACTTTGAAAAGCCCTTGGCTAATTTAACTCTGTGAGGGTGTCTCCACAGTAGTGTTGTGATCTATTTTAAATCGCAAATGTGCTTCATGTAGCATTTTTTGGGTCGATTTAGCTTGAATGAATGAGCAAAAATGCGCATTCATTCAAAAATCATTCTGAAAATCGATTTACAAAATCAGAATCGCTAACGATTTTAAATTGTGTACACTAGCCCTTTAAGTGATATTTATATTGTTTTCTTCAAGACAATCTTGGCTTTCTTTGTTTTATATTTTTCTTACTAAAATGATTCTATTTCTTAGGGGAACATAGACAAAAATGTAGAAAATAACATTTTTTTCATGTTTACCTCCTCCTAATTTTTACTTAACAAGTGCCACTGCCATAAACACCTCAAAATATATTCCTCCTAGCGTTTCCCAGTTTAAATGACACCATATACTGTATGCCTTATTTCATTACTTACTAGTTGGACATGTAGTGGATCACTATCCCTAGCCTGTGCGCCTGAAGCAATTAGATCTGATTAGTAGGATGACAGTTCAGAGGTCCCGATGCTGTGCTGGTGCATCGCTAAGCAATAGCAGAGCAATCCATCTGTACAACATTGGTGCCCCGAATTGTCTCCCTAGCGATCGCCTCTGATAGCTACAGGCAGCAGTCATTAGAGCTGTGCATGCATCTCAAGGTCAAGAAAAGGTGACAGAAGAGGTTTGTAGGCTAGGTAGGGGTTAACGCTTCATCACAGAATAAAACTCCTTTTTATCTGTTATTGTGATCCTTTGTGAGTCCAATTCAGGGTATGCAGTGGATTGGAAAATCTACACGGGCAAAACAGAACCTCACCAAGCGCATGGTAATATACATACAGGGTTGTGATGGATTTTCTCAGTGATCTACTGCAAGGATGTGGTTATAGAGTGTATGTTGACAGATACTACAGTAGCACTAAGCTTTTTTATAATGTGCATGACTTGAACATTGATGAAATTGGGATTGTGATAGCTAATCGGCGTGATTTGCCTAAGCAGTAAGCAGGCAACACCTAGAAAGCTGAAACGCGGTGAGCACGTAGTATACAGTAAAGGGATTCTTCAGTGCCTGAAATGGGAAGACAAACAAGATATCTATGTATTTACTACAATTCATTTCTGCTCAATGATTGACATCAGATGTATTAACCAAAAAAGCTGGCAACAATATCGTCACACCTGAGTGTGTGGTCAGATATAATGAGAAGATCGATGGTGTTGACCACAATGATCAACTGGGAAAATAATATTTGTTTGCGCATAAAGGGGTAAAGGTTTGAAAGAAGCCATTTTTCTACTTGCTAAATTTGATGGTGCTGCAGGGTTACATTATGTACCTTATTTTAGTATCTTATTTAGTATCTTTTTTACTTAGTATCCTTTAGTAACTTTTTTATTTAGTATCTTATTTACTTTAGTACCTGTAAGGCTTGGTGGTGTATTCTTCACAGTCAGCATGCAACGCATGAGCTGACGTGGAGGAGGTACACACACTAGCACAAGGAAACAGGCTATCCCTAGTATAGTGGAGGGGAGGACTGACTCCAAAAGGAGATTGTGGCGCACAGAGCCGGTGCAGATCCGACAGCCACAAACAATGCTTTCGCTATAACGTCTCAGCGCAAAGTAGCGCTGAGCGCATAAACCAGAACTAAGGAGATCAGGACAGGTAGACAGAATGAACGCTTGCTAGCTAGCCGCTACTTAGTGACAGCAAGCGTCCACAACAAGACAGACTGGAATGAGGCAGCCAATGCGATTGCAGCGATGGCGTGCCTCACAAAGACAGGACAGGATAGTCAGGAAATAGCAGGATCAAGATAGATGAACGTAACACAGATAAATATACAAATAGTATGATTTCCTAGCGTATTACAATTACAGCTATCAATGAAACTACTTGTAACGTCTGACTAACATATGTATATATCGGCAATGAACCGATATATGACATAAGCAGGAACACTGACTTAGGACTGGAACGATACAGGGAACAGGACTCAGAAGGATTCGCTATCTCTTCGCAGAGATGAACGCAATCCACAAACGGTAACAGGACAGGATTCAGAAGGATTCGTTATCTCCTCGCAGAGATGAACGCAATCCACAAACAGGACCAGGAACAGGATAACTAGCTCAGCACGGGTGATCAACGTGCTAGAACTGACTAGCTGAACACAGGATATAAACAGTTCGTGTACGTATATATCAGCGTCACTGATGTATCAACGTAACACGAATACAAGGAAAATAATAAACGTGCTGGTATGCATATATATGGGCAATGAACCAATATATGATGCAAAACCAGCAAAGTATCTTTAGAACAAGAAACACGATCGGGGGCTGAAGCGACAGCAAGACAAGCTTAAACTGAAGCTATGAAAACCCGAGGAGTCCTGCAGGAAGCAGATCTTTATACTGAGGTCATCCAATGGGAGCAGACATGCAGATTCCCTCACAGGTGAATGATAATCAGTCACAAGCTGACAGCAGGGAAAGGCAGACAAAGCTATGCAGCTTGCATGGAAAGAGATCAGAACTACCTGAGCTGCAGCACTACTACTTCCAGCAATACCTGCTGCAGCACCGATCATGACAGTACCCCCGCCCTTAAAAGCGGATTCCAGACACTTTTCAAAACTGAAATTCCCAACAAAACAGTCTGACTGATAATTCATGATGACCGGGACAGCCCGGCAAGACCGAATTCCAGAATCAGTCCCCACAAGACTGGACCCATCAGAACCAGAACCTACAGAACCATGCCCATCAGTACTACAAGCCCCAGTGTGACACCCATCAGAACCATGATTTCCAGAAGAAAGCCCCCCGAAACTCCCCGAGCGACACCCACCGCCCTCCAGGAACCGTTCAAAAACGCCAAAGCCTCCGCAATGCCCACCGGGACTGTCTTTACCAACACAAAACCCACTGTTGAACCAGTCCAAGGCACCAGGACAAGTTTTCTCAGAGACCTCCCAGAACACCTTGAAGCTCCAAAGAGATCCCCACAGGTCAGAACGCCCCTTAGGCTCACATGGAGAACCACCAAGAACCCCCATGGAACCCAGGGCAATTCCCGAGCCAGGGCCACAAGGACAAACATCAAGACCAGGGCCCCCAGGGACCAGAACCATCTCCGGGCATGCAGGCAGACCGGCAACATCAGAACACGTTCCCACCAAGGAAGCATCAGAGCACGCCAACACCTTAGACACACTTGGGCATTCTGGCACACAAAGAACATCCGGGCACACTGGCACAAGAGAAACCTCTGGGCATGTCAAGGAACTGTGAGCCTCAGGGTCAGCCAAGACAGGACCAAAACCAGGACTGGCCAAAAAAAAATCATCATGACTAGACTTCGCAACTACTGGACTTTTACACGAGAATGCAGGATCAGACTTAGATGTCGCTGATTCCAGCAAAGTCAGTAACAAATCAGATTCAGGGGCACTAACAAGACAGGACAAATCTTCTGATGTATGCACTGAACCAGATAGGGACTCCACAACTACCTCTGGACTGGACAGAGACTCATCCAATACACTGGATTGGAGCTCATGAGGCGCTGCAGAACAAGTCAGTATTGCAGCAGCCCCCACTGGACTAGGCAAAACTGAGCAATTCCCTGGACAGGAAGGGGACTCTGGAACCTCTGCCACAGCGGCCAGAGAACCAGAATCTTTCAGGATACAGGGTTGGGTTTCAGAAACACTCATCAGACCGGACTGAAATTCTGAGATTTCTATTATTTTGATCAGAGAATCAGAATTATCCATGTTACAGGGCAAGACTTCTGAAACATTCAAAGGACAGGGCTGGAGTTCCTCGGCTGTTACAACACTGGAGAGGGACTCAACAACATTGGTTAAATCAGACTGTGTACAGGGCAAGGTATCTAACACACTTGCTGACGAGGACAATATTTCAATGGCTTCTGCTTTGCTGGGCAGAAATTCATCAAGTTTTATTAGAGCAGACTGTAATTCCAAAACAGCTGCTAGACAAGTGAATATTACTGCAACACCAACTGAGGTAAGCAGTGCCTCAGACTCCTCTGCTAGAGGGTTTGAAGTATCCAAAGTACTGGGTGAAGCATAAGACTCTGCGACCACAGCTTCACTGGACAGGATCATTGAACAGTCCATATTGCAGGGCAAAACCATGGAAGCACCTGCTGGACAGCATAATGATTCTGTGACCTGAGTTTCATTGTAGAGATCTACTGCACAATTCATGGTACAGGGCAAATTTACTGGAACATTTTCTGAACAAGGTAATAATTCTGCGATTTCAGGTTCACATAGCAGATGCTCTGAGCTATTCACGATACAGGGCAAATTTACTGGAACATTTTCTGAACAAGGTAATAATTCTGCGATTTCAAGTTCACATAGCAGATGCTCTGAGCTATTCATGATACAGGGCAAATTTACTGGAACATTTTCTGAACAAGGTAATAATTCTGCAATTTCAGGTTCACATAGCAGATGCTCTGAGCTATTCACGAAACTAGAGCGAGGTGTAGAAACAGGAAGATCAAGACACAATGTTTGCGCATCTGAATCACCATTCATTTGTAAAATTGGAAAATTCAGATGCTGGGGTTCTGAGGTTTCTAGACAGGATTGCTGGGACTCGGAAACTGATGTAGTGCATCTATTGGCATCTGCTGGATTAGACAGGAGTTGAACTTTATTAACACAGGTAATTTCTGCAGAAGTGTTTGCAGAGGCAGGCAAGATTTTTCTGGTGTCTGTTTCACTGAACAAAGACTCATGAGTACTGGCTAGACTGGACTCGGAAGTCAGCAGGACCTCTGGATTCTCTGCTGAGAAATTTGTGCAGGGCAAGGTTAAGAAAGTATCAGT
This sequence comes from Hyperolius riggenbachi, assembly GCF_040937935.1. Taxonomy (NCBI): domain Eukaryota; kingdom Metazoa; phylum Chordata; class Amphibia; order Anura; family Hyperoliidae; genus Hyperolius; species Hyperolius riggenbachi. The sequence continues at coordinate 184,688,706 of NC_090647.1, forward strand.
GGCTTCTGTTTTACTGGGAAGTAACACTGAGTTATCCATGGTACAGGGTGGAATTGCAGGAACTTCAATTTCACACAAAAAGAGCTCCGAATCACCTGCTGAATCAGCGAAAGGTGCTGAAGCAGGCGGGTCAGAACGCCATATTTGCGAATTCGGAGTCACATAAAAATCATCCAAAATCAGTTCCCACACATCAATCAAAGGAGCCACACAGTCATACCTACACACACCAGTCTCTATTAGGTTATAGGCTGACTTTATGCATGCATTCAATACCATTTCACTTTTTGCACTGTAAAATTGACAAAATGAACTTGAATCATTCTTCCATTCATTGACCAGAGCTTCCATCTCTTCTTTCTCAAATGGTAAAGTTCAACTTTCTCAAATGGAGGATTCCAAGCATACTTAACAGGCAGATCACAGTTTGCAGATATGATTGTGGCAGGGACATATATTGGGTTAATTAGCAGGTGATTGGCAGATTCCTTATTCTTAAGAATCTCCAATACCTGTAGCAAGTGTTGAACTGTAGTGTATGCAAACTTTCGTTGCTTCACAAATAAGTTGATTTGTTCAATACTCTGTAATATCTCCTCATAATCATACTCAGATAATTCTTTTAAACAAAAATCTTTATTTTCCCTTGCCAGTGATGAAAGTTCATTAGTAGTTTCATAAGTCCATTTAACTCCCCTGAAAGACAATTGCATTTCATTATCTGTTAATGGCAGAATCTCATTATAGGTCTCAGTCGCTAAGAATAACGACTCTGCAGATCGGACACGTTTCTTAGAACGTTTGCGTTTTGCCTTAGACCCTGCTGTTTTTGGTGATTTATTCAAGGCTGCAGGAAAATTATCAGTAACACTTTCTGCTTGCTGATCATTTTTGCAAGCAATTGAAGGAGCAGCTGATTGGCCTGCTGCCAGGAGTTCATTAAGAGGAAAAGGCAATGGATCTATGCGCAACCAATTGTGAATTACAAAAGCTATAAATTGCAAAGGACTTTGTCTAAACTGAGTGTGATCTAAGACATCGATTGCCCAATCAAAAAGTTTGCCCTTAAAAAGAGCACAAACGATCCAATCAGACCAGGTAGAAATTGCAGAAGCCCGAAAGTCGGGATTGGCCAGAACTTTAACCAAGTCTGATATAAATTTGTCTGTAACTTCAGGACCAAGCTTTTCAAATTTTTTAAAAGAGCAGGACCCCTGACAAACAGTGTCATAATTTCTGGAAATCCCCCCCACAATAGGGACGGTAATGGGGTTTTCATAATGTAAGGCTTGGTGGTGTATTCTCCACAGTCAGCATGCAACGCATGAGCTGACGTGGAGGAGGTACACACACTAGCACAAGGAAACAGGCTATCCCTAGTATAGTGGAGGGGAGGACTGACTCCAAAAGGAGATTGTGGCGCACAGAGCCGGTGCAGATCCGACAGCCACAAACAATGCTTTCGCTATAACGTCTCAGCGCAAAGTAGCGCTGAGCGCATAAACCAGAACTGAGGAGATCAGGACAGGTAGACAGAATGAACGCTTGCTAGCTAGCCGCTACTTAGTGACAGCAAGCGTCCACAACAAGACAGACTGGAATGAGGCAGCCAAAGCGTAGCGGCGATGGCGTGCCTCACAAAGACAGGACAGGATAGTCAGGAATTAGCAGGATCAAGATAGATGAACGTAACACAGATAAATATACAAATAGTATGATTTCCTAGCGTATTACAATTACAGCTATCAATGAAACTACTTGTAACGTCTGACTAACATATGTATATATCGGCAATGAACCGATATATGACATAAGCAGGAACACTGACTTAGGACTGGAACGATACAGGGAACAGGACTCAGAAGGATTCGCTATCTCTTCGCAGAGATGAACGCAATCCACAAACGGTAACAGGACAGGATTCAGAAGGATTCGTTATCTCCTCGCAGAGATGAACGCAATCCACAAACAGGACCAGGAACAGGATAACTAGCTCAGCACGGGTGATCAACGTGCTAGAACTGACTAGCTGAACACAGGATATAAACAGTTCGTGTACGTATATATCAGCGTCACTGATGTATCAACGTAACACGAATACAAGGGAAATAATAAACGTGCTGGTATGCATATATATGGGCAATGAACCAATATATGATGCAAAACCAGCAAAGTATCTTTAGAACAAGAAACACGATTGGGGGCTGAAGCGACAGCAAGACAGGCTTAAACTGAAGCTATGAAAACCCGAGGAGTCCTGCAGGAAGCAGATCTTTATACTGAGGTCATCCAATGGGAGCAGACATGCAGATTCCCACACAGGTGAATGATAATCAGTCACAAGCTGACAGCAGGGAAAGGCAGACAAAGCTATGCAGCTTGCATGGAAAGAGATCAGAACTACCTGAGCTGCAGCACTACTACTTCCAGCAATACCTGCTGCAGCAGCGATCATGACAGTACCTTATTTAAGTATTTTACAGTCAGCCCCAAGTTGTCTCATTAGGACTTCCGAAGGGTTGTTGTCCTCTCACTGATCACATCTTCTCAAGCAATCAAGCCTCAGCCTCACCACTCTCAACCTTATTCACAATCCCTACTGACTAATGTGGGCTTTGAAACACGTAGAACTTGTGAAAACATTCAATCACCAGTATGCAAAAATAGCTGGCACAGAATAAATGGGAAGAGAATTTAGTGGGGTCTGAGTAGAGGCGGTCTTAAAGTATGTTAGGCCTGAGGCGAGGGTCATATGTGGGGCCTTGAGCCATAAGTGTAGGACATATACCGTACCACCATGCTCACGGGCTTGTCCACCTTTAATGCAGTACACCTTATTATTGTTTAAAAACAATTAAGTTTGTTAAAGTCCACTAAGCCATCCAATAAACTGGAGATGGGTACAAAGCTGGCTGGGGAGCTAAGGATAGGTATAGGCTGGCTGGGGAGCTAAGGATAGGTAGAGTCTGGCTGGGGAGCTTGGGATAGATGCAGGCTGGCTGGGGAGCTAGGGGTGTGTATCAGACTGGCTGGGAATGGGTGCTAGGCTGAATGGGGAGCTCCCCATGCCTTTTCTGCACCACCACCAGGGAACAGGGTGAAAAGTATTGTGTCTGTTGGCCTGACTTTGCTCGCTGACTCTGATTCTGTTGGTGGTATTGTAGAGTCTTTACCTGCTTATCTGCTTAATTCCAAAATAAGATGCTCCTGAGTCCTGTGAGAGGTTGATTGTTGCAGACTTGCAGCGGTCGGCCCTGGGTCAGCGGTATTATGTGCCCATGGCCGGCAGTGCTATGCACATGACATAAATCAGCGAGTCAGCACCTGAGCATAAGCTGACCAGGAGGAACGGGGCTCTCAGTGCGAGCGCAGTGGGCATGACTGCGGGGCCCCCTTCAGGTGCGGGGCCTGGGGCAATCGCCCCACTCGCCCCCCCCCCCCCCCCCCAAGGCCGCCTCTGGGACTGAGACAGAGGTTGATTGAGAGAATATTTTCATACTTGTGTGTAAAGACTCTATTCACACTTCTATCCAAGAGGTTTATTATAAAATCTTGACAAGATGTCATAAAACACCTGAGGCACTTAAAGCGGAATATAACCCTGCATTTCAACCTTGCTCTAAAATATTATTTACAGCATATTATATGCAAAAAGCATTTTTTTTTACTAGACCAGCATTGGAAGGGTTAAACACAGAGGTTTAAAGTTCCGTGGAGAGATATGCAGAAGTTCAGATTGTTACATTCTATTTAGTTGTATGTATCTATTGATAAATGTTACACACTCTTTGGCAGTCCTTCAAGCTCCTTCTCAGTCAGAGAGATGAGTCACATTCAACACTTATGTAAACAAAATGTATCTATTTCAGCTTCGGATGCGTCTGCAGAAATCTCCAGGAACTTTAAAGCCCTGTGTAACCCTTCCAATACTGGTCTAGTAAAAAAAAAAATGCTGGTTGCATATAATATACTGTAAATAATGTTTTAGAGCAAAGTTGAAATGCAGGGTTATATTCTGCTTTAACAGATTTAGTCCAGATGGCCCGAACAGTTCACCAGGAATCGGCGAACTTCCAGTGGTTCGCGATCGTGGAGAATCGCAAACTTTTCCGGAAGTTCGGTTCGCCCCCATAATGCACCATTAGGGTCAACTTTGACCCTCTACATCACAGTCAGTCAGCAGGCACATTGTAGCCAATCAGGCTACACTCCCTCCTGGAGCCACTCCCCCCTTATAAAAGGCAGGCACCACCGGTCATTATACCCACTCGTGTGCCTGCAGTAAATAGAGAAGAGACAACTGCTGCAGACTCTCTCATAGGGAAAGATTAGTTAGGCTCTTGTAGGTTTGTTAGCTAGCTCCTTGCTGATTCTTATTGCTAAAACAGCACCCCACAACAGCTCTTTTGAGAGCTTATCTTGTTCTTGTGATCTATTTTTTTTCTGTGTGTCCCACTGACACTTGTGCTGCATAGACAGCCTTGATAATTCATACTGTGTGTGCCACTGCCAGGCCCAGCACATTCAGTGACTACCTGTGTGTGTGACAGGCAGCTGCACATTGTAATACCCAGTACTGCATACTGTATACCTACCTACCTACCTACGTGAGCTGAGCGCATGCAGTGTCACTGTGCCTGTCCACTACCTGTCTGTGTGTGATAGGTGCACATTGTAATACCCATTACTGCATATACCTACCTACCTGTTGTTCACAGTGCACGCACCTACCTACGTCAGTTGAGTGCACGCAGTGTCACTGTGCCTGTCCGCTACCTGTCTGTGTGTGACAGGTGCAACATTGTAATACCTATCACTGCATATACCTACCTGTTGTGTTCAGTGCACCCACCTACCTACGTGAGTGCACACAGTGTGATATACCACTCCGTGCATACCTGTTAACTGCACCTGTGTGACTGCACATTGTATTAGTCAAGTCAGTGCATACCTTTCACTTCATCCCTCCCGATATGGACACAACGGACAAAACAAGGCAGAGGTAGAGGCAGACCCAAAGGAAGGCCACGCGACAGGTCTGTGCGAGGTCGTGTTGATGTGATTTTGTGTGGCCCTCGACCAAAGTACAGTGCTCAGAAGAAGGCACGTCCCATCAACTCCCAGGATTGTCAGGACGTGGTTGACTATTTAACACAGAACACCTCATCTTCCACAGCCACCAGCGCTACTACAAGCACCACATCCGTTGCATTTGATACTTCACAGGAGTTAATTGGTGGGGAATTAACTGATTCACAGCCATTATTGTTACAACCAGATGAAGGCGCTAAGCAAGTTACACCACCTCATATGTCTGAGTTAGGCGGCTACACAATGGACGTAACATGTGAAGATGATGAAGTACCTGCTGTTGGTGCAGTTTTGGAGGTGTCTGAGGCAAGCAAAGCTGCACAGGATGATTATGATGATGACAATGATACGGATCCCATGTATGTTCCTAATAGAGGAGATGAACAGGGGGACAGTTCAGAGGGGGAGTCAGAGAGGAGTAGGAGGAGACGAGTTGCTGAAAGAAGCAGGGGGAGCTCATTGTCAGAAACAGCTGGTGGCAGTGTCCGGCACCATGTATCGCCACGACGCCACCTATGTACAGGCAGCCAACATGCCCTTCAACGTCAGCTGCTGATGCCACCATAGTGCCATCACCCCAGGGGGGCTCAGCTGTTTGGAAATTTTTTAATGTGTCTGCCTCAGATCGGAGCAATGCCATCTGTTATCTCTGCCTCCAAAAATTGAGCCGTGGAAAGGCCAACACTCACGTAGGGACAAGTGCCTAACGAAGGCACATGGAGAAAAGGTACAAACCGCAATGGGAAAAGCCACCCTCCTTCTACTCTTCCTCCTTCAGGTGCAGCATCTTCAGCCGCTTTCTCCCTTGCACCTTCACAGCCACCCTCCTCCACTCCGCCTCTGCCCTTGAGCGGTTCCTGCTCCTCTGCCCACAGCAGCCAGGTGTCCGTGAAGGAAATCTTTGAGTGGAACAAGCCAATTTCTGCCAGTCACCCCCTTGCCCAGCGTCTGACAGCTGGTGTGGTGGAACTGTTAGCTCGCCAGCTGTTACCATACAAGCTGGTGGACTCTGAGGTCTTCCGTAAGTTTTTGGCCATTGGGACACCGCAGTGGAAGATACCAGGCTGCAATTATTTCTCTAAAAAGTTGATACCCAAACTGTACCGTGAAGTTGAGAGGCAAGTGGTGTCATCTCTTGCACACAGCGTTTGGGTCAAGGGTCCACCTGACCACGGATGCCTGGTCTGCCATGCACGGTCAGGGCCACTACATTACTTACACAGCCCATTGGGTCAACCTGGTGACCGATGGCAAGCAGGGAGTATGTGGCTGTGCATCAGACCAACTTGTGACACCTCCACGGCTTGCAGGCAGGCCTCCTGTCACCTCCTCTCCTCCTGCTACATCCTCTTCGCTGTCGTCCACCTCCTTGGCTGAGTGGCAGTTCAACTCCACTGGTGCTGCGATCTCCTCTCCAGCTACACAGCCCCATCTCCCCAGGGCCTATGCTGCATGCCAGGTACGACGGTGTCACGCCATCTTAGACATGTCTTGCCTCAAAGTGGAGACTCACACTGGACCAGCTCTCCTGGCTGCTCTTAACAAACAGGTGGATCAGTGGCTGACCCCGCACCAGCTGGAGATTGGCAACGTGGTGAGTGACAACGGCAGCAATCTCCTTTCCGCTTTGAATTTGGGAAAGCTGACACATGTACCCTGCATGGCACATGTGCTGAATCTAGTCATTCAAAGATTTGTGTCAAAGTACCCAGGCTTAGAGGACATCCTGAAGCAGGCCAGGAAGTTGTGTGGGCATTTCAGGCGATCTTACATGGCCATGGCACACTTTGCAGACAATAAGCGGAGAAACAACTTGCCGGTGAGACGCTTGATATGTGATAGCCCGACTCGCTGGAATTCGACCCTGGTCATGTTCTCTCGCCTGCTAGAACAGGAGTAAGCCGTCACAGAGTACCTCTACAATTTTAGTAGAAGGACACAATCTGGGGAGATGGGGATGTTCTGGCCCCCAAACTGGACCCTGATGCAAAATGCATGCAGCCTCATGCGGCCGTTTGAGAAGGTGACCAATCTAACCCGTACGCTTACTTCCTGGAGCATGCCGTGCGTAGAGTATTGGATCAAGCTGTGGAGGAGCGTGAAGAGGAACAGTTACGGCAGGAACAGTTGTAGGAGCAATTTACATCAGAATCAGATGTTTCCTCAACACCTGCAACAGCACACAGGGTTGGAGTAGGAGGAAGAGTCATATGGGGAAGAGGAGTCAGACTCGGATGATGAGGAAGGTGTTTCTTTGGAGGAGGAGGAGGAGGCGGCGGCAGAAGAACAACCGCAGCAGGCGTCGCAGGGAGCTTGTGCTGCTCGACGTTCCCGTGGTATTGTTCGTGGCTTGGGGAGGAGGAGGACTTATCTGACGTCACTAAGGAAGAGCAATAGGAGATGGCTAGTACGTCTGGATCCAACTTTGTGCAGATTGCATCTTTCATGCTGTCCAGCCAGTTGAGGGACCCCCATATAAAAAAACTCAAGGGGAATGAGCTGTACTGGGTGGTCACGCTACTAGACCCTCGGTATAGGCACAAAGTGGCGGACATGTTGCCAACTCACCAGAAGGCAGAAAGGATGCAGCACATGCAGAACAAGCTGGCAACTATGCTTTACAATGCGTTTAAGGGTGATGTCACAGCACAACGCAATAAAGGTACCACTGCCAGTAATCCTCCTCCCATGTCCACGCAGGCAAGGACAGGATGCTCCAGCGATCTCATGGTGATGTCAGACATACAGACATTCTTTAGGCCAATGCCTCGCCTTAGCACTTCCGGATCCACCCTCCACCAACGCCTGGACCGGCAGGTAGCCGACTACCTGGCCTTAAGTGTGGATGTAGACACTGTGAGCAGCGATGAACCCTTGGACTACTGGGTGCGCAGGCTTGACCTGTGGCCAGAGCTGTCCCAATTTGCCATCCAACTTCTGTCTTGCCCTGCCTCAAGTGTCCTGTCAAAAAGGATCTTCAGCGCAGCTGGAGGCATTGTCACTGAGAAGAGAAGTCGCCTAAGCCACAAAAGTGTTCAGTACCTCACCTTTATCAAAATGAATGAGGCATGGATCCTGGAGGGCTACTGCCTGCCCGAAGACTAAGTCAGTCCCCACACACAACATCTCTGCCTGCACGCCGTGTGACTGGCTGCCTGCCCCAAGACTAAGTCGCTGCCCACACAGCACCTCTGCCCGCAGGCCGCTTGACTGCCTTCTCCGCCACCACCAATAGGGTCCAGAACTCCAGGCGGTTTCCTGAATTTTTTAGGCCGCTGCTAGCAGCGGCCGCTATAATAATTTTTTTTGTGCGTGTACATGCCTGCCTAATTTTTCTGGCTGCACTGCAGCTGCAACAAGAAAACAAAAGGCATGTACATGTGCCCATTCCCCTTCGTGATCATTACCTTGCCGCGGTGAGGGGCTTGCGTATCACAATGAAGCAATGACCGCTGACTATATGAGTGTCTCGGGGTTGGCACACCAAAGATAATAAGGTCGTTGCTTCATTGTGGACGGACCAAATTTGATCATCTGGACAGTCACTGTTGTTATATCATTGAGCTACCACAGCCCGGCGACCATATGGGCTTGAAAACCGCCATGGCCTGCACTCTGGCCATGGTGCGCAGTTCTGCGCACCAGTCCAGCGCGGCCATCACTACGCAAGCAGCTGTTTGCGGTGCTTTACACATTGAGTTAGGTGTGGCAGTGTGAAGCAGTACTCTAATTACACTCCCTGATTGATGTATACACATGCAAGATGTTTTAAAGCACTTTAGGCCTGCAATTTAGCATTCAATGTAATTTCTGCCCTTAAAACGCTGCTTTGCGTCCAATCCAGATTTTTCCTCGGGACTTTTGGCGTGTATCCCACTCCGCCATGCCCCCCACCAGGTGTTAGACCCCTTGAAACATCTTTTCCATCACTTTTGTGGCCAGCATACATTTTTCTAGTTTTCAAAGTTCGCCTCCCCATTGAAGTCTATTGAGGTTCGCGAAAGTTCTTGTGAACCTAAAATCGGAGGTTCGGCCCATCTCTAGTCCAGATTGCCTGAATAGTTGCTGGCTTTTCCCCTGCTACCTGTGAGCTTATCTGGTGGGACTGTCTGCAAATTTCTGCATATTGGCCAGAGATCCATAGGTGGGAGATTAAAATCTCCTCGACTAGTATTTTCAGAAACTTTTCATACTATTGTACCATAATATTTATTATTTTTATTTATAGGAGCTGGCACAATGGGTAGACTTTAAGGACTGATGAGTTTGCTGCCCTAAAATTGCGATTTTATTTACGGGTAGATTACTCTAATTATAGCCTTCTTTTTTTGGGTATATAGATTATTATTGCTTGATGAGAATTTAGCCTTATTTACATTGTTTTCTCACTTAAAGCTCAGCTGGTGACATGTACGGTAGGTGCTGACCATGCTGTGTTCTTTGCTGGAAATATTAAATGTTAATTCATTAATATTTCTTAGTTTATTAACTTAATAGCAATCTAAGAGTTCATTTATGCTGTTATTTAAAGCAACAGCATTTTTCACTTGTTTTGGCCAAAGTCAAATTGGAAAGTTGTGGCTGTCAAGACTCTGCAGGGGTCTTAAAGGAAACATGAAATCCAATTAGTAAGAGGACAAATTACTGATTTGTTTGAATCCAGTTGTCTGAGCCATTTGCCAAGAACAAGGATGCAATCAGTGGAGTATACTTGTTACTTCTTCTGGGTCAGTGGCTATGAAAGAGAAAGAGGCAAAAAATTCCCATGAAAGCAAGGCAAACATTATTCTTGCTCCTTCCACATTTGTGCTCACTTCAGATTTTCCTTGATACCCGTGTAAGCGCCAGGGCTGAATTTACACTAGGCACACTAAGTACAAGCCTAGAGGTGCCAGTGTGTTCAGAAGCAGCTTTCATAAATTTGCTTTCCCATGCTCACCATCCTGTTACCACCACCCCTCATTAGATACGGATCTGGATGTTTGGACTTGTAGGGATTGCCCGTTCAGCCTGCCAATCCAGCTCTTTGTGCTGCCTTGGTGGATACCAGCCCAACTCTGTGCAAAAAGCATAACGAACTGAATGAAATTTTCTGTTCTCTGGGTTGTTGACTTCTGTGTATCTAGCACTGTGTATGAACATGATTTTTTCCACGCCCCGTGATTTTTTTGACTGACGAGAGATCATTTCCATGATCTCGCAATGTTCGCACAGGCATTACACTAATGACGTTTGGTGATGCACGGCAATAACAACCGTCACAGTGTATCTTTAAGATCTCTGACGATTCCTGTGCAAAGTACTGCAACTGCTTGAACTCTCCTTTGCATCCGTCGTGTACCCTCATGTATCCCCGCTGACAGGAAGATGGCTTGGTGAATGCTGGCCGTCGGGGGATGTTGCTGTCATCCATCTTTCAGTGTTGTTAGGTGAGTATTCAGCGTTAGTCTTATTTTAGTTACGGCTCTCCAAACAGCCATATGGTAGAGGGTAAAATGCCATAATCCTTAATAATAAACTTCCTGTCACTGCATTTTCCTGTGTCCGTGCATTGTGCCTAGTGTGCATGCGCGGCACGCAATCAGACTTCAGAGAGCCGAGGAGGACGGGCGAAGGGAGAGCAGCATGAGCACGTGTGTTTGTGTGCGCAGGAGCGCAGCCGTGCGCACGCAGGGGAAAGCGACCAAGGCCTAGCGCCCACTTTTTAATGGGTGGGCCTTTTAACTAGTTAATAATATTACAATAACAAGACATTATTGTGTATATATAGTGTGCTATAGACATCTGGTCACTATAGATGCACTCAGGTCATTATAGTCACATTCTACATGTATGTTGCTATAAACTCAATTGCTGGACTAATGAGATTCGTTCTCACCCACAATTATTTTACTTTTGGGGAGGACCTCTATTTACAGCAAATGGGAGTGGCAATGGGCTCACGGTTTGCACCGCAGTACGCAAATCTCTTCATGGCAAAGATTGAAGAAGACTACCTGAATACTTGTCATATAAAACCCATGGCCTACTTCCGTTTTATCGACGACATCTTGATCATCTGGTCTGCAAGTGAGGAGGATCTTATCCAATTTCACAGGAACTTCAATGCCTTCCATCCTACAATCAAACTGAAATTGACCTACTCTCACAGGGAGATTAACTTTCTTGACACCACCATATACATCAGAGAGAACAGCTTACAGACGTCCATGTACCACAAACCAACGGATCGTCCCACATACCTCAGGTATGACAGTTTCCACCCCAAACATATAAAGAATTCCATAATTTACAGCCAGGCAATAAGATGCAATCGGATCTGTTCTGACAAGGATGACAAAGACAAACACCTGGATTACCTGAAGAAGAATTTCATAAAACAGGGATACAATCCTCTAATGGCTGAGACCCAAATCAAGAAAGCTAACGACATCCCTAGGACTCAGCTCCTGGAGTACAAGCAGAACCAGGAAGAGAGCCGTGTCCCACTGGTAGTAACCTACAACCCACGCCTGGAAATCTTAAGAAATATTGCAAAAGAACTTCACCCTGTTCTACACAAGGATCAGAGACTGAAAAAGATATTCCCTGAACCTCCCCTTCTAGCGTATCAAAAGCCACCCAATCTTAAGCAGATGATAGTGAGGAGTGCCTTAAATAGGCAAGAACAGAATGGAACATTCCCCTGCCGAGGGAAAACGTGTGGGACCTGTAAACACATCCATTCCACTGACAGGATACTAATACCAGGTACACAACAGGAATACAAAGTACAAGGCACCTTTTCCTGCGACTCATCTAATGTGGTATACGTGATCATGTGTGCAAAATGCCCCAAAGGAATTTATGTGGGAGAAACAAGTCAACCACTGCGTGATCGCATGACACACCACAGATCCACTATTAACAGCAGGAAAAAGGATATTACAAAATATACTGATCTCCCAATACCAACACACTTTTGTTTACCTGGACACAGTTTAAGAGATTTTCGCGTCACTGTATTAATGGGTGGCTTCAAATCGGGAAACATGAGACTAACACAAGAAACTAAGTTTATACATTGGTTCAAAACTGTAGAAGATGGTTTGAACAAGGACTCTAACTTTTTGTGCTGGTACGATGGGTTTTAAATGCCACAACTCTTTTAATTTAAATTTTTTCTATCTTTTCATTCATTTTTGTGCCATATGCTGTGTAAGATGGAATTCACTGTCACTATTCATTTTATTTGCTTTCAGGTGCTGGCTTTAAATGCCACAATTCTCTTTAGCTTAGAATTAATGGTGCATGTAACCAGGCCAGTTACCATTTGAATTCGGAATTTCTGATGTCTCCCCATCACCAGAGTCTGCTTTATGTCATGTTGAGGATTCTATTGATCTTATCAATTTAGATAGGATGCCTGGGAAAGCCTCCTCAGTAGCAGTTAAGGCATCTAATTACATTTATGTTTGCTAAAGAATGTTTCTCCTCTGTATGTCAGTGTATATAAGCTGTGTTTTTCAGTTTTGGTCAGAAACCAGTCCGACTAAGGCTTTTTATAAGTCGAAAGCTCACTGTTTATCCATCTCTAAGTTAGCCAATAAATGGTATCATCCTGATTCAAAACTTCTTGCTTTTACTCATGGCTAACACGGTACAACACTTTACTGCTTCTACTATGTTGCTCATTGTAGTAGTTTTTCTTGAAATAATATTAACAAAATAATCTGTTAGTATACCATTTGTTTCAGCTGACTTAGCATTTCCATCATTAAAACTCATTTTACAATTCATTTTCCTGTCTTCCTGATAAGTATTGCTGACATTGTGTTTTGCAGTGTGGCTGGGAACTGGCTAGTGAATGAAGCTGAATAAGGCTATTGTAGTGCACTGCTGTTGTGTCCTGTGAAGACACAGAAAGGAATTTTAGTGAGGATATGAAGCAGAATGCAGCCCCAGGCATAGATTGACATCTGCATGTGTCTGTTTTAAGCATCTAGATAAATGGAGTGATTTTGCATTACAGTTATGCATTTGTTTTCAGCTTCCCTTTTTACATGAATAAATAATTTACAGCCAAAGAACCACACATACTGAGCAATGAGTGTCTTTTATTTTTGTTTTCAAGATGGTCTAATGGAAAAGGTAGGTGCATACTGATTTAAATTAGTTAGTGAAATACTATAAATACTCTATGAAAACATCCCTCTGCTTTCGTCGTGGAGAAAAAAAAGTTGTGATACCGTCTGCAATGTCTCTTCCTAAACATGTGTTTTATACAACCACGCCTTCGATGACATCACACTTAGCAACCTATATAAGCTGAGGCTTTTTTCTCTAATTCTGACAGTTCTGAAATGCTGTGGAAGAATTCTACATAAGAACAAAAGGTGACCACACACTATGCAATCTGACTGTACAATGTTTATACAATCTTACCAATATCCATGTAGTATAAAAGCAATAGATTGCATGGTATGTGGCCACCTAAAAAGAGTGACTCTGGTCCTTACTATCCTTACTGTATCTCTTCCCAATCATGGGCGCTGAGGGCTGCCGGAAATGCTAATTGGGGCATTCATAGTGGGCACAAAGTTCCTGCTATGCAATTAGCATTTCTGCAAGCCCCTGGGCGCCTTTGATGCTGTCACTGCCAATAATCCGGAGGCACCTCCCGGCACCGAAATTCACTTTCCTTGCCACATACCGAGGCTTTGCATGAGAGGGGGGGGGGGGGGTTAAGGTTTGGAGGTAGGTTTAGGCACGCCTTGAAGATAAGGGTTAGGCACTGGGGGGTGGTCTTAGTTTTAGGCATTACCAGGGGTGATCTTAGGGTTAGGCATGGGGGATGGGTTTAGATTTAGACAACACCAGGGGGGAGGGGTCTTAGGGTTTGGCACCACAGGGACATTACTGATATTTTACTATCGAAATCCAGCAGTAGAATATCATTAATTATAGCGATATTCTACTAGCGGCAATCCCGTTTCCTTTTTCCAGTGTCCGTCACTGTCCTTACTCACAGGTCACTCTCACACTGAATCTGTCCTGTTTTTATGTAATATCACGCTCAAGCTGAATACTATATGCATCAGATAGCGGTTGTATAAAAATATGGTCTGAAAAAAATTAGTTCAAGAGATGGTTGATAAGACTATTTGATAGTCTTTCTTGTTTAGAATGGAAACTTTATCCTTACCAGGAGCTAACTAATGTGATTCCTGGAATGCAGAGCAGTGTAATATGTTCTCTGTGTACATGGAGTGAAAGGAAGTGACAGAGAACAATCTTACATCCATATTGCAAGCTTTTTGCTATGATAACCTGAACGAAAACAGATATATGCACCAATGAAATGATGTAGTAGTGAGTGACTGAACATAAAAAGTGCTGAGACAGAGATTTATTTCATGGAGCAAAGGGGAAAAGTTCATCATTTACCATTGCTGTCAAGGCCTATCACTTACTGCATATGTTTCAAAGTAAGTAGTACGTTATGAGGATTGTTAGAGGAATTTATTGGTTCTTTTTGCTATGTATCAGAGCAGTTTCACAGGTGTATTAATTAATCAATTACAAAGCACTCTAATAAGTTGATAAGTTATACCGTGACTATGTAAGACCTCATAAGTACAATTCATTAGTGGTCTCTAATGACAGGTTTGGGAAAAAATTATTTTGAGTAACAATGTGTTAACTCCTTTTACAATCTTCTACACATAATTTTATTTATTTGTATAGTGTACAAAGGTTAATGAAAGCTGATTTTTTTTTTTTTTTGGGGGTGGGGGACCTTCACTGAGTTGGTCTGCAAATATTGAAAAAGCTCTATATGTAAAATGATTTGCTTGCAATAAAATCTTTTACTATGGCAGCATCTTATTGTATTACTTACTAAAACATTTGATGCTGTTAGGGGAATTGAGAGAACTTTGAGCCATTACATACACCAACTTGTATACAACGTATGTTAACCTGAAGTGCGGAAAATCACTTCAGTTTTCATACATACCTATATAGAGGGAAGGCTCTGAATACCATAGACCCTTCCCAGTCCTTGGTACGTCTCGTTGTTCATGCTAGGTCAAATAGCTCTTTGGCACTCCTTGGGTTGCCTCCAGAACTACCTGGGGATGCTAGAGCATCCATACTGCCCATGTGGGAGTTCAGGCTAGCGCATTTTCAGGACAGATGCACTTGTCTTCGGAACTACTTGGGGACACATGTAGCTCCAAGAAGTACCAAAGACCAAAGAGGGTGAGTCATTTTAACCCGGAGTGGTGCAGGAAGGATAGGATGGGCCAAAGATCGGGAAGGCTCTATGGTATCCAGAGACTTCCCTCTACAAAGGTATGTGTGAAACCTGAAGTGAATTTCTCACATCAGATTTGCTATGAAGTATATATATGGGCCCTAGGTGTGGTTGTGTGACTCTGATTTTCTGTGGGAGACTGTTACAATTGAGTTAAGATCAAAAACAGTTTGACTTTTGTATATTTTTTTAAATAGTCCACATTATCCACAAACGGTATTGCTACATACGTGCATTGACATCTTAATCCCACTTTATAAGGGATATTTCGTTATTTTTCCTGGCACTCACACAGCACGCCAGCTGCCCAGCTGCCCAATGGAAGAGAATGACTAACATTCATGAAAATGTATTTTGAAGGTACGGCACAAAAGGTGTAACTAGGGGGGGAACAGCCCCTGCAACTGCAGGAGGGACCAGAGGTGTGGAAGGACCCCAACTACTAACCTTCCCTTTCTCTGATAGTCCAGATCAGGTGTATTTGTGGCTACACATGTTATGGGTGTAAAGATCCTGATGGACACACTTGTTTTATGAGCCTTGTGGGATGGGTCCCCAGGCTGTGAGGACCACCGAGAAGAGGCAAAGGAAAGGTTGTGAACTTTAAGGGATACAATCAAAGTTTTGCTGGGGGCCCCATGACTTGTAGTTATGCTGCACCTCTGTACTTCCCCAAACAATGTGTGCATGCAGTTTTCAGCTGCAGCTGGCATTGCCCCTCACTAGCCCACCCATTGTTTTCCTAACATCCACCCTGCCAGGACACCACACATGGCAGATTCATCCACTGCTTCTATGAATGGGCCCTTACAAAGGCACAACTTGGAGCAGAAAGTTGACGAGTCAGTTTGGCATGTAATTATGTTACTTTGTAAACACATCTTAGGTAGCAAGAAATCAACCCTTAAATTTGAGGTCAAGTAAAGAAAATATTAGGTTTAAGTGTATCATTTACTTTATTTATCTTATACAGTAATTATTATACAGGCATTAAGCTATCATCAAACCACCCATGCTAGGAAGTCTAAGCTTTCCATCCACACTCGTGTAATGTGTGATGCGACAGAGGAATAAACAGTATCAGAGATTGACTTTCCTTGGAAAGCGTAGAGGAAATAAGCAGTTTGGATAATTCAAGAGAGTGAATAGTGATAAAAATGTAAGCACAGGCCACCGTGCCAGAAATGTTCCTCTGGGACTTCCCATCACCTGTTGCCTCCTATTTCTGAAACCGCCAGAGCAACATTTTGCTTTACTTTAATGGATGCTGTAACAACATGAAGTCACAAAATATCCAAAGTTTCAGCAGCATGAGAGCTCAGATAATAACATCTTAATTCACTGAGCGCTGCTGGTAGATACTTTGAAAGTAAAGTGGTGACAGTTATTATGTACATTTTAACATAAATATGCAGGGCTGCTCTAGCAAGAGGAGAAGCATATTGAGCATGCAGCATGAATATTTCTGTTATTTCCCAAACGGGGCTGCTGCTATTTTGTCGGAGCAGTCTGAAGGCACATATGGAACATAACTTTTTCTTATACATTTTTTATGAGCAACCAACATTTGATATTCGCTACTGTGCTTTTAATATGGAATTTCCTCTAGCATGCCAAGGCCAGATAGAGCATGCGTCTGACTGATCTGTTTACAGCCCCACCTGAAGTGAGA
This sequence comes from Hyperolius riggenbachi, assembly GCF_040937935.1. Lineage (NCBI taxonomy): Eukaryota > Metazoa > Chordata > Amphibia > Anura > Hyperoliidae > Hyperolius > Hyperolius riggenbachi. Next base: position 184,705,766 of record NC_090647.1, read on the forward strand.
GAAAGATGGAAGCTGACATATTTATTTCCTTTTAACCAATGCAAATTGCCTAGCAGTCCTGATGTTCCTCTGCCTCTAATACTTTTAGCCATCGACCCAGAACAAGCATGCAGATCAGATATCTGACAAAAATCTGACAAGATGACCCGCGTGCTTGCTTCAGGTGTGTGATTCAAACACTGCTGAAGCCAGAAAGATCAGCAGGACTGCCAGGTAACTGGTATTGTTTAAAAGAAAATGCATCTCTTCCGTTGGGCATCTGAGACACAGCTTAGGCCCTTCTCCCCCTCCCTTAACATCTACCTACCCTACTTGCTACTATGCTATTTAAAAGTCTTCACCACTGTGCCTGACCCTACCCCCTTGACCCCCCCAGCCTTAGTCCCAGTTAACTGTTTTTTTCCTGTTTTTCTCATCTTTTTTTTGTACGATATTGTAGTCCACCGATCCATAGTCATCAATACAGGCAGAGTTGAAACTGCTATACCTCTTCTGTTTGTTCATAAATGGACATTTGCAGTGTGATACTCCTTCTACCCTTCTCTCTCGACCTACAAGATAAAGACTGACAGCTCAGACTGAAGATGCTGTATCCCTTGATCACACTGTATTCCTGTCCTCCACCTGTTACTTAACTGGACACCTATACTGTATTTGTGCATCCTTCCTTTTGTGATGTTCTTTTCAACTTTCAATAAAAACAGTGTTACCAAAAAAAAAGAAAACACATCTCATTTTAGTCTCCCTTTAAAGAGTACCTGAGATAAATAAAGCAAGGATTTATACTTACCTGCGGTTTCCTTAAAGAGAACCCGAGGTGGTTTTGACAAATCATATTAGGACACAGAGGCAAGTTGTGTATACAATGACCAGCCCCTGTGTCCTTTCATTGCTCCACCAGCCCCCCCCCCCTCCCGCCCGGGCTCTGCTGTCCCCCAATAACAAAAGTGCCAGGCTAGCGACACGCAGATTGTCGCTAGCCTGTTATTTACCTCATGCCTCTAAGCTTCCTCCAATCGGCTTACAGAGGCGAGGAGGAAAGGGACACAGGCGGCGAGCCGCGCTATACAGGAGGCGGGTAAGCGGCGTGGAGTGGCAGAATGGGGTAAATAGCAGCCTAGCGACAATCTGCATGTCACTAGCCTGGCGCGTTTGTTATTGTGGGACAGCAGAGCCCAGGGGGAGGGGGGAGGGGGCTGGAGGAGCAATGGAAGGACACAGAGGGTGGTCATTGTATACACAACTTGCCTCTGTGTCCTAATTGTCAAACCCACCTCAGGTTCTTTTTAAGCCAACTGTAGTCCGCGGACTTCCTCAGTGTCTATCCAGCCCCATCTGTTCTGTTGCAGTCAACCCCTGTAAAGTCCCTGTCTGAGCCAGTTAGGGACTACTGTGCATGAACAGCCCTGCCAGCACACCCCCTGGATTGCACTCTCAGTGAGTGGGAGTATTCTGCACCTGCACAGTGAGTAGGCACATAATGCTCCTGGCCACGGGAATGCAGCCAAGGAGGCGTGCCACCAGGGCCGCACATACACAGTAGTCAGTGGCTACTGGGGATGACAGCGGGAGGACAGATGGGACCAGGCGGAAACCAAGGGAGCCTGCAGACTACAGGGGGCAGGAGGGAGCCCCAGGTAAGTATAAATCCTTTAGTTTGTAATATCCCAGGTTTACTTTAAATATATTACAGGTAAAAACAATGTTCTATATATTCAATTGTTGTTAAAGAAGAAACTCAGATTTTTTTTTTGCTACAGCAAGCAAAGATATTGGTTTTATTCTTGTTTGTGTTGCTTTTAGTACAGTTTTAGCCTTGAGAAAACAGAAAGAAATGAAAATCTGCCCTGGATGGCTCCCTTCATCATTATAATAAAGCTCATTTAAATACCGCTTGTAAAGGTACTTCCCCTGGCTCCCTGTCTTGGTGACCACTTGGCATGAGGAGAGGAGCTGATGGAAATCTCCACAATTGGGACACGTGCTGACGAGGCAAAAAGTGATGACCACTTACCTTTAAATTGCTTTGTTATAGAAAAAACAATATTACATCTGGGATTGCTGAAGATTTTTCTGAAAGTGTGTATCTTGATGAAGCATGGTTTCTGGCAGCATGTAGACTTTCTGCAGGGTTGTGAACTACCACAAGTCAAGTCACAGTTCACCACATCTATGAAGAAGTACATTTTGGGTGTTCAACCACTTAGGGTGTTCATTCACTTAGGGTGTTCATTCACTTAGGGTGTTCATTCACTTAGATGTATGATAATTGTATTATTGGCTGTCCACTGTCTACATGTAAATTGCTCCAGTCTTCAGGACTAGGAAGATTTCAGCACATTAGAATTAGGTGAGGTTAGTGTTAGGAAGTAGGACCTTTGAATAAGAATCATATTTGGGTTAGGTGGAAGTATTTGCTTAGGTAAGGTTAAAGAGGACCTCCAGTGAAAATAATGTAATAAAAAAGTGCTTAATTTTTACAATAATTATGTTACATGATTTAGTCAGTGTTTGCCCATTGTAAAAGCTTTTAAATCCCTGATGTATATTCTGACATTTATCACATGGTGCCATTTATTACTGCTGGCAAGTGATGTAGCTGCTGTATGCTGTTTTGGCAGTTGGAAACAGCTGTAAACAGCTATTTCCCACAAGGCAACAAGGTTTACAGACAGGAAACTGCCAGAAGTAACCCGGCTGTCGCGCGAACCAGTGTTTGTGATTCAGAAGTAACACGGTCCTCAGAGCTTCTTGTGGGAGGGGTTTCATTACAATATCAGTCATACGGCGCCCCCTGATGGTCTGTTTGTGAAAAGGAATAGATTTCTCATGTAAAAGGGGGTATCAGCTACTGACTGGGATTAAGTTCAATTCTTGGTCGGAGTTTCTCTTCAAGCGTTAGCTAAAAGGTGAAGAGTGAGCAAAGATAGATCAAAGTTAGATATTGTTTACAGGATTAAAGAAAGGGTTAGGTTTAGGAGAAATAAGCTAAAATCAGTTTATGAAATAACAACAAGCATTTTCCCATATACAAGGGTCAGCAGGCTGCCATATGCTTTGCAACTGTACCAGATTTTCATTGAAAGAATAAATGTTATCTAATTTTTCATTACAAATTTTGTTAGCAGAAACTATAGAGGGGTATTTACAAAGGGAGTATGAATAGTGGTATTTCTGATCAACAATGTCAGCAAAGGCCATAACTCAAGAATGACAGATGAGGAGTACAGCCACACTAAACTGAACTCTCCTGAAAAGTAAAACAGGCTTTGACCCACTGTGTGTCAAAAGTGAAAGCAAACTATTGCGGTTAGTGCCAGGTCAAGGTTTAGGTTAGGGTTGGTTTAGGGTTAGGGTAGCAGTAAAGGAGAGGTTACAGTTTGTGTTATGCATAAGAAAAGGCTGAAGCCAATGTTTAGGCTAAATCAATTCCCAACCCTCTCAAAATGATTTTCCTGCACTTTAACGGAGACCTACATGGCAAGCACACAGAATGACCTCACTACTATATCACTGATACTCCCATTACATTATATCACTCACATCATGATGTCCCTGCTGCACTGACACCCCCAGAGAACTTTGCCCCCACAGAGTTTTGCGTCATTGCTTTCAATTGTAAAAAAAAATAAAAAAATCAACTTCACATTTCAGCACTTTGATGCAGCGTATTTGTTTAATTCTACAAGAGAAGCACTACTTGCAGTTTCAGCTGTCACATATTTAATAGGCACGTATGATAATGCATAATCATATGATACATCTACACCTGGTGAATGCAGTGGAAATGCATAAGTATTAAATGCAAACCCAAACGAAATCTCACTTGCTCTCATCTTTCATCCCTACCGTGCTCATCATAATTGAATGAAATTGTTTCACTAATACACATTGCCACCTAACCTTGCTGGCCTGGGCTGCAGAATAGGCTGTCTCTGATAAATGATATCTCCATCTTGCTTTTTGAAAAGTTTGAAAAAAATATTACTTGCTTCTTAAACTTTTATTTCTAACTCAGATCAGTTAATTTCTGCCTAATCCTAGAGTGTTTTCATTAGAAGGCGACAGGAGGGAGAGGCTAAGTTAGAGAGTTTAGGTAGGTAGGTAGGTTTAGAAAGGTATAGGAAAACACAAAACACTCACAAAACCGCTTTGTTGAGCGGTTTGCGTTGGCGTTTTTAAGAATACATACATTGCATTTATTCTTTTCCGGATCAAAGAGTTCACTTCCTCACTTGCGTCAGGGAGTGAATTACCAAAATGCTTGGGAAAAACGCGTCGGAAACCGCTAACCACAAAAAAGAATAGCCCACCCAAGCGCCGGGAATCAGAAAAAAAATACCTCAAAATAAGCCCACCGTGGACAGACATGCGAGCCGTACGCATTGTGAACAAGGCCTCACTGTTTCTTTGATGTATAAGTGCTTCGGAAAATATCACTGCTCTCTGACTAAGGGCCTGTTTCCACTACACGCAGATTGGATACAGAATGGATGCAGAAAAACTGACTCCAATGAATGCCTATGGGAAAATTTGCATCAGAAAAATTGCGTTTAATGGAATCAGGCCCATAGGCATTCATTGGAGTCAGTTTTTCTGCATCCATTCTGCTTCCAATCTCTGTGTAGTAGAAACAGGCCCTAAATTAGTAGGAGACCTGGGAGATCTTTTGCATAGATAACAAGTGATAGTTTCTTAACTCATCTTGTACTGGAAACAATATGAGACTCATATCTTTGCTACTAATGTTCTATTTCTTATCTGTACTACTCACACAATTCATTATATCATAATTTTATTTCCATCCCCAGGATAGAAGATGACCCTCCACCTTTTTTTAAATAAACTCAATTTTTGAAGCTTGTGAATACCTAGAGGAGTTAGCACCACAATCTGCAACAATTCCCATGCCACTATACATTATTTGGCTCACCAGACTGAATCATACATTTATGATTAATGCTGCTAAATGTCTCCCTAGGCTGGTGTCAGACTACTATTTTCATAGGTATAATGGGGCCATTCACCTTTCCTAAAACTCTAGAAATGTAACCCTTACTTCCTTTCCCTGATGCCCTCAATGTAATTCGTTTCACAGACTTTGAAATCTCCAACCATACTTCAGAATTTATATGCTATCTGAGTGTTACTGGATTATAGTATTTATTTAACCACTCCAAAAGTTGTACTTCAAGTATACTAGATCTTGTTTCTTGTGCTTGTTTTTTCTTTTCGTTTTGGCACCTCTATAGATCTGCCCAATAGAATCCTTACAAGTGATATAAAACTGTCTCTGAAATAGCCAGGAGTGTGTTGGCACACTGCTGATATCTTTCATTTGTTACATATGGTTGAAAGGAAGTCTTTTATAAACAAAATGGTGCCTGGCTGTAGTTTCATATTATTATTAAGCTGTAAAATATAAATAATTCTTTCCAGATCTTATTTCCGAGTTTCGTTTTCACGTAAACATTGGAAGGACAGAGAGAAAGGAGTAAAAATGATTTTGCACACCTGTGACTAAATGTGAATGTGGTGCATCCTGGGGAATTAAAATGTCTTTCTTCCTTTTCAAAAGAATAGAAAAAAGGGGCAGCAGTCAACTTTGAAAATAACACCACAGCAGATTAAGCAGTGGCCTCTGTGTCAATGTCCTCAATCATTTATGGTCATGGAGTTCTAAGAATTCCAATTAAGACAACACATTCTCTGCTCAAGTTCAACATTTCTTTGTACAACATCATGATTACGATTGCCACATGCTACTTTTACCCAAAGCAAATGCACAAAACAGTCCGAAAACTAGATGATTATTATAGTTCAACATGAGAGGAAGTTATAGTTAAATACAGGCACATTGGTTCAAACCTGTTTCCAGGGCTGACCAGAATCGAATAACATTAGTATTCAATAAAAAATCTTGAAGCTCTGCATGCTATCCCATAATGCAATGGTCCACCATTCAATAATCCAGGAGGAGCAGAGAAGTCTTACAGCCCCTGGCAACCATATTGTAGTAACAGGTGTCCTATGGGAGGCCTTGGTCACCTGGTATATACCATACTCAGGCTCTATAAACAAACTTCAGTGTGGTTTTGAAACAAGCTACTGATTGAGGTGATAGTTACCTATGCTAGGATTGGTTTTAGAGGTACGGTCCAATATATACGGGCAGAGTGTAAAAAGCAGTCAAAAACAGCATACACTAAATTCCATAACCAGGCAGCTGGCAGTGTGTGCCGGAACATCTGCACAGCATAAGGGCTAAATCTTCCCAAAGTCCAGAAGTGAGATTCCATAGAAATTCACTGAGAATAGCAGGGCTAAGATCTGATGAGACTTACAGATACAGACAGAGAGAGAGATAGGAACTGACCAAACTACTGGACATGTGGTAGGAGACAAGGACCAGGAGACAGCCATGTTGATATCTGTAGCAGTGCCAAGTGAGAGCAACATCACAAAGAAGGATTATAAGAAGCTGGATATGTATTATGGCTTGAAAGAAGAACAAGGGAGGATTTGAAAAGTGGAAGCAAATTAGCACGAACAGTGATAAGTGATAGTGCAGACAGTGATAGGCTGTAACTCCTACGCTGGGAGAGAGGCTTCCATGAAGGCAACAACAAGACCAATGTCAGAGCTCCCTGTCCAGAAGAGCACTGTGCTAGGAACAGCTAAGATACAGCACAAGATCCACAAACTCTGAATTTGATTGGTTCGTCATTTTCTGCAATTACATGACAGACAAGGGATATACAATTATACTCTCGGTAGTGCAGACCTTTATTTATGACTAGCAGACCCAACCCTGTTTAAAAACGGGCTCTAGGGTCTGTGTTTTTCGCCGCAGCATGTACTGCGCACGTGCGCGCACCTGACACTCACACGTGCGCGCGCGTGCACCGGCCGCACACCCGGCCGCCCGCTCACACCCCAGCCTGGCTCCCTGGCCCGTCCCTGTCCTCCTGTCTGTGTGAGGCTGGGTCCATGCTGCGCACAAGCGCAGTAGCAAAAAGCACGGACCCAGCTACACAGAGACAACTGTTCCTGCTGTACGCAGGGACAGTTGCCTATTATTATATAGGATTGTAAATTAATTGACAGGTTTACTACACATAATATTCAGCATAAATGTTTACTAAAGAATTTCAATAAAATCATGTGCAGTATCTAAAATGACAATAATTTATGGTAAAGCCCAACTAAACCCTCTTACAACATTTTAGTGGTTTATTCTGCAAGCATATTACTGTTGGCACTATGTTACTAGTACTAAATTTCAAATGTTGTTTTATAACTGTATTTGCTTGCAGCTGTACACCTACCAATAGGGATGCAATACCTCTGAACTGACTGGCTTTCCAGTTCAAGAAGTGATTTACTCACATACCACTGTCTACAAATCTGCAGCTTGTGCCGGCATAATGACTGACACAGTTTACTGCCCATCTCTTGTACATACAGGTCCTTCTCAAAAAATTAGCATATTGTGATAAAGTTCATTCTTTTCTGTAATGTACTGATAAACATTAGACTTTCATATATTTTAGATTCATTACACACATCTGAAGTAGTTCAAGCCTTTTATTGTTTTAATTAGAGATGGGACGACGAATCCGGCGAATCCACGAATCCCTCGAATATTGGAAAATATTCGAGATTCGTGGATTCAAATCCCGACGCCATTTCCCCCTTAACGAATCCGCCGAATCCCCGCGCGCAACCGCCGATCCCCCGCTCGTCCTCTTCCGACCCCTCCGCGCCTCCTCCGCTTGCCCCTTGCATAGATGTGAGCATTGGCTCACCTAACACCTGGCCGGGATTCCCTACCTGCCGCCAGCGCAGAGCCGCAGACCCGCAGACCTCTTGCTTCCTCCTCTGTTCCCTCTAGTAACCGCCCGGCGCTTCAGTGATGACGCGTATGCAAATGCCGATCACTAGAGGGAACAGAGGAGGAAGCAAGAGGTCTGCGGGTCTGCGGCTCTGCGCTGGCGGCAGGTAGGGAATCCCGGCCAGGTGTTAGGTGAGCCAATGCTCACTTCTATGCAAGGGGGAGGCACGGGGGACGGAGGAGGCCGTGGGGGTGAGCGGAGGAGGCACGGGGGGAGCGACACCTACCTACCTACCACTATACCTACCTACTTACAGGCCCCTATACCTACCGAAAGGCCCCCTATACGTACCTACCTACCGGCCACTATACCTACCTACCTACAGGCCCCTATACCTACCTAAAGGCCCCCTATACGTACCTACCTACCGGCCACTATACCTACCTACCTACAGGCCCCTATACCTACCTAAAGGCCCCCTATACCTACCTACCGGCCACTATACCTACCTACCTACAGGCAGGGCTGCCATCAGAAATGTTGGGACCCCTCACACATCATCAGGCCTGGGCCCCCCCCTCCCTGGGCCCACCCACTGGTTGCTATGCCCGCCCACTAGCCACTCCACCCCTGTGTCCATGCGCAAGGTGCGCTGTGATGAAAAATGTGCATGACTTCAACACAGGTGGTGCCCTGGTATAGGTAGCCTGGTATAGTTGCCCCCAGTATAGGTAGCCTGGTATGGGTGGTGCACCAGTATAGGTTGGCCAGGTACAGGTGCCCCCAGTATAGGTAGCAAGCTATAGGTGCCCCTGTGTAAGTAGCCAAGTATAGGTGGTGCCCCAGTATAGGTAGTCAGGTACAGGTGGTGCCCTCAGTAAAGGTAGCCAAGTATAGGTGGTGCCCCAGTATAGGTAGCCAGGTATAGATGGTGCACCAGTATAGGTTTCCAGGTATAGGCGGTGCCCCAGTATAGGTATCTAGGTATAGGTGGTTCCAGCCCCAGCATAGGTAGCTAGGTATAGGTGGTGGCACAGTATAGGTAGCCTGTAGCCAGATATAGGTGGTGCCCCAGTATAAAAAGTCCGCTGTAGCGAGCTCACTCATCTGCTCCTCACGTTCAAGCACTGATATCGCTCTTCTCTCAATGCTGGAACACGGTGTGCTGCTTAGCGAGCCTCCGGCCCGCAGTCAGACATTCAGCCCTTCCATCGCTTTGGAGGGGCCCAGGGCCCCCAGAAGCCTTGGGCCCCTCACTGCAGTGTCAGTTGTCCCCCCCTGATGGCTGCCCTGCCTACAGGCCCCTATACCTACCTAAAGGCCCCCTATATGTACCTACCTACCTACCGGCCACTATACCTACCTACCTACAGGCCCCTATACCTACCTAAAGGCCCCCTATACGTACCTACCGGCCACTATACCTACCTACCTACAGGCTCCTATACCTACCTAAAGGCCCCCTATACGTACCTACCTACCGGCCACTATACCTACCTACCTACAGGCCCCTATACCTACCTAAAGGCCCCCTATATGTACCTACCTACCTACCTACCTAAAGGCCCCTATACCTACCTACAGGCATCTATACCTACCTACCTACCTAAAGGCCCCCTATACATGCCTACCTACCTAAAGGCCCCTATACCTACCTACCTAAAGGCCCCTATACCTACCTACCTACATACCTACCTATACTTAAGGCCCTATACCCTGCTACCTATACTGAAGGTCCCTTTAACTACCTACCTACCTACAGGACACTATACCTACCTACCTACCGGCCACTATACCTACCTACCTACCTTCAGGCCACTATACCTACCTAAAGGCCCCCTATACGTACCTACCTACCTACCTACCTAAAGGCCCCTATACCTACCTACCTAAAGGCCCCTATACCTACCTACCTACATACCTACCTATACTTAAGGCCCTATACCCTGCTACCTATACTGAAGGTCCCGTTAACTACCTACCTACCTACAGGACACTATACCTACCTACCGGCCACTATACCTACCTACCTACCTTCAGGCCACTATACCTACCTAAAGGCCCCCTATACGTACCTACCTACCTACCTACCTACCTACCTAAAGGCCCCTATACCTACCTACATACCTACCTATACTTAAGGCCCTATACCCTGCTACCTATACTGAAGGTCCCTTTACCTACCTAAAGGCCCCTATACCTACCTACATACCTACCTATACTTAAGGCCTCTATATACCCTGTTACCTATACTGAAGGCCCATATACCCTGCTACCTATACTGAAGGCCCATATACCCTGCTACCTATACTGAAGGCCCATATACCCTGCTACCTATACTGAAGGCCCATATACCTTGCTACCTATACTGAAAGCTACCAATATTGAAGGCACCCATACCTAGCTAGCTATACTGAAGGCACCTTTACCTCGCTACCTATGCCTGGCTACCTATACTGCGGGCAACTATACCACGGATCGCACAATTCGTATGTGCAGGATTCGTTAGATTCGGGATTCGAAAGGTTCGAGATATTCGAGAACCTTTTTAGATTCGGATCCGGATTCGGATTCGAAGAAATTGTGGATTCGTCCCATCCCTAGTTTTAATATTGATGATTTTGGCATACAGCTCATGAAAACCCAAAATTCCTATCTCAAAAAATTAGCATATTTCATCCGACCAATAAAAGAAAAGTGTTTTTAAAACAAAAAAAGTCAACCTTCAAATAATTATGTTAAGTTATGCACTCAATACTTGGTCGGGAATCCTTTTCCAGAAATGACTGCTTCAATGCGGCGTGGCATGGAGGCAATCAGCCTGTGGCACTGCTCAGGCGTTATGGAGGCCGAGGATGCTTCGATAGCGGCCTTAAGCTCATCCAGAGTGTTGGGTCTTGCGTCTCTCAACTTTCTCTTCACAATATCCCACAGATTCTCTATGGGGTTCATGTCAGGAGCAGGCCAATTGAGCACAGTAATACCATGGTCAGTAAACTATTTACCAGTGGTTTTGGCACTGTGAGCAGGTGCCAGGTCGTGCTGAAAAATGAAATCTTCATCTCCATAAAGCTTTTCAGCAGATGGAAGCATGAAGTTCTCCAAAATCTCCTGATAGCTAGCTGCGTTGACCCTGCCCTTGATAAAACACAGTGGACCAACACCAGCAGCTGACATGGCACCCCAGACCATCACTGACTGTGGGTACTTGACACTGGACTTCAGGCATTTTGGCATTTCCCTCTCCCTAGTCTTCCTCCAGACTCTGGCACCTTGATTTTTGAATGACATGCAAAAGTTGCTTTCATCCGAAAAAAGTACTTTGGACCACTGAGCAACAGTCCAGTGCTGATTCTCTGTAGCCCAGGTCAGGTGCTTCTGCCGCTGTTTCTGGTTCAAAAGTGGCTTGACCTGGGGAATGCGGCACCTGTAGCCCATTTCCTGCACACGTCTGTACACAGTGGCTCTGGATGTTTCTACTCCAGACTCAGTCCACTGCTTCCGCAGGTCCCCCAAGGTCTGGAATCGGTCCTTCTCCACAATCTTCCTCAGGGTCCGGTCACCTCTTTTCGTTGTGCAGCGTTTTCTGCCACACTTTTTCCTTCCCACAGACTTTCCACTGAGGTGCCTTGATACAGCACACTGGGAACAGCCTATTTGTTCAGAATTTTTTTTCTGTGTCTTACCCTCTTGCTTGAGGGTGTCAATGATGGCCTTCTGGACAGCAGTCAGGTCGGCAGTCTTACCCATGATTGCGGTTTTGAGTAATGAACCAGGCTGGGAGTTTTTAAAAGCCTCAGGAATCTTTTGCAGGTGTTTAGAGTTAATTAGTTGATTCGGATGATTAGGTTAATAGCTCGTTTAGAGAACCTTTTTATGATATGCTAATTTTTTGAGATAGGAATTTGGGGTTTTTATGAGCTGTATGCCAAAATTATCAATATTAAAACAATAAAAGGCTTGAACTACTTCAGTTGTGTGTAATGAATCTAAAATATATGAAAGTCTAATGTTTATCAGTACATTACAGAAAATAATGAACTTTATCACAATATGCTAATTTTTTTAGAAGGACCTGTAAAACTGAATATAGATTAAGGTGCAGTTAACCCTCTGGGCGATACAATTGCATCGCCCAGGAGGGGGCGCAGCACTTTTTAAAAAAAAAATTCTGCGTAATTTTTTCTGCGCAGCGGCAACCCCCCACCCACTCCGATCGCCTTCGGCGATCAGAGTAAGCAGGAAATCCGGTTCAGAACAGGATTTCCTGGTGGGCTTACCCGGTCGCCATGGCGATGGGGCGGGATGACGTCACCGACGTCATGGACGTCGTGACGTCAGAGGGAGTCACGATCCACCCCTCAGTGCTGCCTGGCACTGATTGGCCAGGCTGCGCAAGGGGTCTGGGGGGGGGGGCTGCTCGGCACGGCGGGTAGTGGCGGATTGGCGGCGAGCGGCGGCGATCGGAAGTTACACGCAGCTAGCAAAGTGCTAGCTGCGTGTAACAAAAAAAAAAATATGCAAATCGGCCCACTAGGGCCTGAGAAATCCTCCTGCGCGATATACCCCGAGCTCAGCTCGGGATTATCGCTCAGGAGGTTAAATGATACCCGAAGTGACACGTGACATGATGAGATAGACATGTGTATGTACAGTGCCCAGCACACAAATAACTATGCTGTGTTCCTTGTTTTCTTTCACTGCCTGAAAGAGTTAAATATTAGGTATGTAAGTGGCTGACTCAGTCCTGACTCAGACAGGAAGTGACTACAGTGTGACCCTCACTGATAAGAAATCCCAACTAAAAAACACTGTCCTAGCAGAAAATGGCTTCTGAGAGCAAGAAAGAGGTAAAAAAGGGAATTTCTCATCAGTGAGGGTCACACTGTAGTCGCTTCCTGTCTAAGTCAGGACTGAGTCAGCTATTTACATACCTGATATTTAACTCTTTCAGGCAGAAAAAGAAAAAAAGGAACACAGCATAGTTATTTGTGTGCTAGGCACTGTACATACACATGTCTATCTCATCATGTCACATGTCACTTCGGGTATCCTTTAATGAAAAAAATGTGCAGTGTTATCTCTATGCTCCACTCTTAGTAATGCTTCTGGTCACTCTTTTTGCCACCACGTTTGGCCACATGTTTTCTACTGTAATGCAGAGAAATTTAGTCTGGCCCCTGTTGTTATTCCTACTGTGGCAGTCACATGATCATTCCTGATTGACCCACCCACCAACTAAATTTACAAAAGGCAGGGTGCAAACTGTAATGCAGCTGTAAATCCTATTGTTCCATGGAAAAGTTATTTTGTCCATCACTTTGCTTTTATATTCTTGTGTCAACCAAATTACTCATAGAATTTGCAATTTTCATTTTTGGGCTTAGTTGGGCATAAATGTACAATACATCATCATCAAAATACAGGAAGATCAAGCTTGGCAGTCTTGTGTAAACAGACTATGTTGTGAGCCACCTCAGCTGGCAATTAACTAAATTTACTTTGATATTTATCATTTTGATACTTTAAAAAACAAAAAGTGCAAAAATACTTGTCAATTTAGAGTGTGGGTGTTATTTTTCCAGCCCATGGGCTTATACACTTCTCTCAGAATCTCTGAGTCTCTTTTGAAATAGAAATTGTTGAGAGAGGTGGGTGCAGATTATGCAGAGATTATGTTTGTAATGTTTATAATTATACTATGCAGACTGTACTATCAGTTGGGCTATTTTATCAAGAACAATAAGAAGGAGCAAAAGTGAAACAGTAATCCAACCAAAATAACCACCAAAAAATAAATTATATACTTAACCAGCAATGCTTGACTGATTGTTTAGTGTACCCATTTCACCTTTGCTCCAGTTTTTTTTTTCCACAGTCCATGATAAATCAACCCAAGTGTTTCATTTATGATATTAGAATGTCTGGTTAACAGTCATAACATTTTTGAGAAATGTCACTTTTGTTAAGAAAAAAAGCCCACGTTTGGGTTTACACATTACAAGAATTTGACAGCTTTCTTACCTTAATTTATGAGCAGATGTAAAACCAGCCATTCTTCAGTCCTAGTTGCAAAATAATTTATGAGTGGGTCGGAGTTCACAGATTATTCAAGGTGTGTAGGAAGATTTTCAATGCTTCCTGCTTTGTGCGGCAAAGTAATCATACAGAAAGAAAGGAGTCAGTGCACAGTCTGTATTGTAAAGTAGAACAGAAAGATGAACATGTTTACCAAAACAATGGCATCTTTACAAAAAAAAAATCAGTTTAAGACATTAAACTAAACTTAGTTGGCAGCAAATGGTAATGGAAAGAAATAGTTAAAATACCATTAGATTAGAAAAAAAATCAGCATAACACAGACTCTTTGTCATAGCAATGTTTTGAACAACAGAGCATGTTTATTGATGCAGATATAGGCTGTTAGTCATCAATACCTATAATTCACAGAGAAACCTGGATCTTGGAAAAAAACCTCAGGTTCAGAAACATATACTTACCTAAGAAGCTGGAAGCCTCTGTATCCTATAGAGGCTTCCCGAGTCTTCCTTACTTCTGCCGGCGCTCACCCTCCTTAAGCTCTTCTTCTAGCATGAGTGCAGTGTGCCAGCCCAGCAGCACTAAGCCGCTGGTACATGAGTGGCTCCAGCTTACAGCACAGGCACAGCAGTACTCGAGCAGGCGCAGTAGGTTGCACTTGTGTCTGAAGAGGAGCGCAGTCCTGATGTTCCTACTGACAGTGACAAGCCCTTGTTGGTAATCTTTGGAGGGTTCTTGTTCCCGGGAAAGGGGCTGGAGGATGGCGTGGAAAGCCTCTATAGGATCCGGAGATTTCCCTCTTCCCAGATAAGCATGCATTTTTGAACCTTAGATTTGCCTCTTGTACACTTTAACTCCTCTTACAGATTACCATACTTTTATTACTACTTTTACATGATTGCCAATATTGGGCCCCATTCTTATGGCATTTAGAGCACATGCTTAACATTAATGTGTGAATAATGCCCTGTTCCTGACAGACTGTAAATAGAGTGTAACCTCTGTAGCGCATATGTTTCACAACCAGGAAAAGGATCATTCAGCTTTAAGAATGTAATGTTGATAAAAAATAGACAAGCAGAACAAAAAATATTATTGAATAATCTCTCAGGGATTTCATATGTGGTTTCCTCTATTTTCTCTATTCACTCCACCCTACTTTTCCTTTCCTATGACTGACGTATTGAATGTCGAACTCGTGTTTGTCAGTCAGTGCTGAGCACACTGATATTAATGTAGCATAAGTAATCCTGAAATGTCTTCTACTCTGAGGCATTCATGTATTGACAGCATATTAATACAAAATGACGCAGTTAATATTAAAGCCATAACACAATATTTCTGGCATGTATGTCATTTAAACATCAGGTTTAGTTATATATTAAGCTTCTGTTGTTATTGCAGGTGCAAGAACATGCTGAAAAAATCTGCAAAGATTATTAATTTTGACTTATGACTATTATGACTATTATGATTGATTTAGGTTGTACCCACACAGGTCTCATAACTTAAAATAAAAAGATGACCTGCAGTTTCAACATCAGTGCATTCCAACAATTATTCGATATAAGGGATTGGTGCAATAGCTTGGCGAAGGGGAGGATTTTTGTATTGTGTGACAAATTGATTTTATCAATACAGCAGTCATTAATCAAATATACCCATACTCCAGGTGTCATAATTTATTATAAGTAATATTGTGTGCAGCACAAAAAAATATGAACATTAATATAAGTATTTAATAACTACCATGTCTGGAGATATTTGAACATTGGCAGATTTATCGTAGTTTGGCTGTTTTTTTAAGATGTGACACATTTACTTAAAGAGGAGCTGTTAGGTATAAGGTCTCAGAGAAAATAAACACATATATCAGTAGCTAAAGATTGGCTGTACTTACATTACATATGCATTTCACTGTCCACGTTTGGATTTCACAGAATTTTTATATAGTATATGCAGAGATAGATGCTCCTGACAGCCCATGGCAGGTTCCATGTTTGTGAAGCCAAATGTGTCGTCATGTCCTGCCTGCTTCCTGATCACAGAGGAGCTCGTACAGAATAACACAGTGTGCAGTGAATATTAATGAGCCATGTGGCTAGGAACAATAGCGGACTCCTGCAGTGTACTCTGCCCGGAGATTTATCTGTGCTGTGGCTGGACTGAGTTAGAAGCTGCTGAAACTTGATCCCGTCTTCTCCTTAGCAGCCGAGGGGAGGGCCCCAGAATGCTTTGCAGTATGGAATGCGGCTTGCGTCCTCCTTAGGAGCTTAGCTTTGCTGATAAGCACACATCAAATGTAAGAGAGATTTTTATCTTTAGTAATGCCTTTTTGGCTTCTGTCTAAACTGTTTAACACAGGAGAATAGAGGTTTAAATTAGCTTCTGCAGCCTGACAGTTACTCTTTAAGTAGCACTGACAATGTTAGGTGTGGTGATTTTTGTTTTTTTTATTTGTAATTTTTGTTCAGTGCAAAAGATACAGCAGGTATTTAAAAAAAAAAAAAAGCAATTAAGAAAGAATGAAACACTATGTGCAATATATGTACTTTTAAAAAAAAAATCAGTTTTATTAGCCATTTTTATAAAAATACAGAAAACATTAACTTGCAAATAGCAGTGTGCCCAATATGGGTCATAATACAGTAGTTCCACAAGCATACAACCATTGCAATGTAAATCATCGAACAGTTGTGCATACATTTTTTTAGGATATCCTACAGTCTCTATAATCTTCAATAACACCATAGCAAGGGGTAAGAAACACAATTAATACAACCTCCCGTTTCAGGCTTCCTGCTTCTGTACTTGGCCTTGTCATTTTAAGCAATGCCAAATATCCTGTCCTTTACTAATTTGAAATCTGCCAGGCCAGGAACATCCAACCAGCTTCCCCATATTTTTTCATATTTATGTGGGGCTCCTCTATGAGCATAAGTAACAGTGCAATATCAGTTTTTCTAATTTCCAGTAAGCATTGATTTGAGTTAACTACATTTCAACAGTAGGGGGTACACATGGCCGGTTCTAGACTTTTTGCTGCCTGAGGCAAACTTGTGAGGATGCCTCCCCCTTCCCAATTTAGAATGATTGCAAAGCACCCAACAATTTACTCAGCTTTATTTAAAGAGAACCCGAGGCGGGGTTCTAACAATGCAATTCACATACAGAGGCTGGGTGTGCCTATACAGCCCAGCCTCTGTTGCTATTTCAATCCCCCCTAACGTCCCTCTACACTCTGCAATCAGACATAAATCACAGCCGCACTGTGCGGACTGTGCTTACATCTGTCCTGTCAGTCTGCCGCTCCCCCCGCCTCCTGCAGAGCTCCGGTCCCCAGCCGCGTCCCTTCCCTCCAATCAGCGGCGAGGGAAGGGATATGGGCAGGGACCGGAGCTCTGCAGGAGGCGGGGGGAGCGGCAGACTGACAGGACAGATGTAAACACAGCCCGCTCTGACACGCTGTGTGTCAGCAGCGCGGCTGTTATTTATGGTTGATTACAGAGTGCAGGGGGAAGTTAGGGGGATTAATATAGCAACAGAGGTGGGGCTGTATAGGCAGACCCAGCCTCTGTATGTGGATTGCATTGTTAGAACCCCGCCTCTGGTTCTCTTTAATGTTCTCACATGACATGCTGCAGCTCAACACAATAGCACACTGGCTGACTGTGAATCTGTACAAAGATATACTTAGAAAAGGTGTCTTCTCCACAATTAACAGTTTATTTTATTTGTTATCAAAACAATCGCATAAAACCCCCTTTATCCCCCCCTTAAAAAGGTGATACACGGCCGTGTATTAAAGGGTCAGCTGACACAACTCGCTCACACTCATACACCTGACAACTTGCAATTGAACCTATGGAATGTGGGCTATGGTAGGTAGGTCAACTCCACTACAGGTCACAAAGTTCCAAATTCACAGGGTATGATCCCTGGTATGCTATGTTTGCCAGACGTAATATGTTCACACCAGTGCTTAGCCTGCACTTCACCATTCCTACTTGTATGCTTGAATTATTCCTGGTTCACATATCGGGGAATGATTTCATTGGAGCACCGAGCTAGGTGGACAAAAAAAACGTATGACTCAGTCCACAAGTAATAGTTAGCTCCCTCCGGTACAGATTATATCAGGTGAATCAATCATATACTGTTTCCAATTCTAAACAGATAACATGGGATTCACGCCTTACTCGCAGACACAGGAACCACTTTATCATCACATTCGCTGATGAATAGGGTTTAAAGAGACTCTGTAACAAAATGTTCAGCCTTTTTTCTACTATCCTACAAGTTCCTATATTTATTCTAAAGTGCTCTGGCTTACTGCAGCCTTTTTTAGTTGCTCCATTGCTGTAATAAATCAAATTTACTCTCTATAACATTCTGTGGAGATGCAGCTGCGGGCAGTCAGGATGCCCCCGCAGCTGCTTCGGTTTTCCTGTTGGGCGTTTCGCCTGTCTCCCCGGCGTCTAGCACGCCGAGGGGATTGTCAGTGGCTCATAGAGTGGCTTTGTCGCGCACGCGCACAGACAGGACCTTTATGCGGGGAGGAGGCGCGTCAGCTGACCTGCCGGTCGGCTGATGTCAGAGGAGACTCTCGGCAGCTCGGATTGGCTGATGGGCGTGGGCGTGGCCGAGGGGTCTCCTCCGCTTCGTAGGCCTCCGGGAATCACTTGCAGACTGTCTGCTGTTGCGAATGCTTCGTGTGAGCACTTAGACCTTAGATAGTTCCAGTGTGCATTGATCTGGGAGGAAACCAGGGATTTCACACATGAATAGGAATTGTTATTACCACTGTTATTATTGTTTGATTATCTGTGTATGACTCTGGCCTTCTTCTGACTACTCTTACGCTATAAGATTCTGTACTTTTGCCCATCTGATCCTGTTACAATACTGACTCTGTCTGAAATACCTCTATCCTTCTGCCTGCCAATTTTGTACTTTATCCTCCTGTCTGTTGCCGAACTGATCTGTCTGACCACTCTACTCACCAGTGTGCCCTTGTCACTGGTGAGGTTCCTTACTGATAGTACCCACCAGCTCCTCTGGTGAGGTTCTGACAAACTAATCAGTATTACTGTTGCACCAAGCACTGTACACTTGCTATTTCCTTGTTAGCTATACTTGCATTATTGGTGATTCTGCAGATCACCATATAATCAGGTATAGTGTCTGATTTATTGGTGATACTGCAGATCACACAATAACCAGACTTCTGTTTGCTACACCAATCGTTACACTCTCCTTTGTCAGGCTTGTCGGCCCAAAGAGGAAGCAGCTGTAATTGTGTACAGACAGGAGGAGGTTACACTGATAGCCCTGCTCTGAGTCTCTTTGAGTCTTTCACACACTGAAAACTGAAAAGCAGAGCTCACACATCCCCTGCTCTCAGTAACTCAGTATCATCTACTGATAAAAGCTGATAATTGTGAGAAGCATAGCTCATAGACTATTGCAGAATGCAGACAGGGACCTGCTATCAGTAATCACTACTAAAGATTGCAGCATTCTTTACAAGGTAAAACTTCTAAACTATGAAATAAACTTTATAGGCTGAATTTATTGTTTAATAATATAACCTTTTCATGGAAACTGTATTGAGGTTTACAGGAACATGCAGTATTATGATGAACTTCCTGTTTGGCAGCCATATTTTTTGTTTGCAAAAACAGTTTATAAAACTGCTTTTTTTGGGCCAGGATCCTGGTAGGGAGCAGCAAAAATGTGACAGAGGGGGAAAGGAGATGAAATCCCACAGGCTGGTATGTGTCAGTAATCCCGCACTTACCATGGCAGCGCATCTGGAACTTCTGGTGCGTCTGGCCGCATTGGCAGGGATGATGTCAGCAGCGTTCCTGTGGGGATCCGGCCGCGTGGTGCTCAGACAGTAAATGAGGGCGGATGCATGCACTGTCAGCGTCGCTCCTCTTATGCTCTAAGGAAACGTGTCAGCTGACCGGCTGTCAGCTGGCACGCATGGCTCCACCTCCGGATTGGCTGAGGAGGTGGGGTGCGTGTTTTTCTGCTTACCCGGGCTTCTTAAGCGCTGTTCTGACACTTACTCACTGTCTGCTCTAGCTAACACTTCTCAGTGAAGGCTTCAGACCCTAGTCAGTTCTGTGTGTGGCTTGATCCGGCAGGACCCTGGGGAATCCATACTAGCTCGGCATATATATATTGATTCTACTTGTGTTTGACAGTAATCCGCAGGTGCAGTAAAGATTTCCACAAACAGTGCAGGCAGCGCGCTGGCTGTGACGGCGTTTCTCAGCGTGGAGTCGTCAGCTGATCCACACGCCCGTGTCACGTGACATGTTTCGCTCGGCTATCCCAAGCTTTCTCAAACATGAACGGTGTTCGGTGCTTTTGGCGCCCTAATCAATTAACTTTTTCTCCTGAGTTTTTTCCTATATGATATTCCACATATTGTCAACCTACTTTATGATACTTTTTTTAAATGCAAAGTGCTAAAAATGTATTTTCAAGAAAAGATGCAAAAATTATCTCCTACAAGACTTTTTCTCTTGGGGATAATTGTTCATCTTCTGTTTAAAATAACTCTGAAGTTATAAAAGTACCCAAAACTTGGAGAAAAATACTGACTGTGACATGGTGTATAACCTACATTATTCCTTCTTAGGAGTCCCAATGGCACCCCTTATTTGAATGTAAACAAATCCAACAGTGACGTACAGTGACATAACAACACAGAGTCCCTTACATAAGGAATGCTCAGCTTCAGACAACGTAGTTATCATGGAAGTTAATGTCAAAAAGGGTAAGACAAAAGATTTAGGCTACTTACACACCAAGACGTTGCGTTTTAGGGGACGTTATGGTCGCATAACGTGCCCCTAACTAGAGATGAGCGTAATGACCTAATTACGATTTCGCGAAATTTCGCGTAATTAGTGTAATTACGATTATGACCGTAAGTACATAATCGTAATGAAGAAGGATTTCGCGAAATTTCGCGTAAGCGTAATTTTCGCGTAATTTTCGCATTACAGTCGTATCATGCCGTAATTTCGCATTAAACGCTACCGTAATTTCGCGTTAAACCATAACGCTCCGTATAATATAAAAAAGCCGCCGACTTTAAGGGTTAATAGCAAAGCCCCCTTAAATGCTAAGAGCCTCAAATTTGGAGAATATATTAAGGAGATCAGGAGGAATAAGAGGAATTTTTTTTTTCAAAAAGACCTTATAGTTTTTGAGAAAATCGATGTTAAAGTTTCAAAGGAAAAATATAAACATTTAAAAACCCGCCGACTTTAACGGTTAATAGCAAAGCCTGCTTAAAGTTTAGGAACACCAAATTCCCAGGGTATATTAAGGAGATCAGTGGGAATAAGAGGAAAATTTTTTTTTTCAAAAAGACCTTATAGTTTTTGAGAAAATCGATTTTTAAGTTTCAATGGCGAAAATGTCTTTTAAATGCGGAAAATGTAAGTTTTTTTTGCACAGGTAACAATAGTGTATTATTTTCATAGATTCCCCCAAGTGGGAAGAGTTTTACTTACTTCGTTCTGAGTGTGGGAAATATAAAAAAAAAACGACGTGGGGTCCCCCCTCCCAGACCTCTTTAACCCCTTGTCCCCCATGCAGGCTGGGATAGCCAGAATGCGGAGCACCGGCCGCGTGGGGCTCCGCACCCTGACTATACCAGCCCGCATGGTCCATGGATTGGGGGGTCTCGGAAGGGGAGGGGCAGCCAAGCTTTTAAAAACCTTTAAATCAGAAGGAACCCCATTGGTCTGCTAAGGACCAATGGGGCTCCTTGGAGCCCAAATACAAAGATGCTTAGAGAGCTCTGAGCTATAGCTCAGAGCTCTGTCGGGTCCTGCAGCACAGACGCGGCGGCGGCGGTGAGTGACGTCGGGTGCGGCGTAGTTACAATGTAACAAAGTTGTTACATTGTAATAACTTTGTTACATTGTAACTGATAGAACATTTCCGAGGATATTGCGAGGGATCATTTATTTAAAGGGACAGGTAAGTATTAATGGTTAATTAAGAATATTAAAGGACTTTTTTCGTGGTTATGTTTTTTGTTCAATTAAAATACTTTTTCTAAGTGTCTGTGTGTTTATTTACTTTAACTCTTAAAGGAAATGGGTAAGGGGTACAAGTACCTCTATACTCATTTCTCCTGGGAGGGGGGGTGGGCATCTGGGGGACCCCTTTTTAAAGGGGACTCCCAGATTCCACCATGAACCTCCCCCCCAGGAAATCGCGGCCTCCACCTCCACCGCCCATCGGAGGTGGAGAAGAGCCCCTTGTCCTTGGATTGGACAAGGGCTCGGAGGGGGAGGGGAAAGCTTGGCTGCCCCTCCCCTTCCGAGACCCCCCAATCCATGGACCATGCGGGCTGGTATAGTCAGGGTGCGGAGCCCCACGCGGCCGGTGCTCCGCATTCTGGCTATCCCAGCCTGCATGGGGGACAAGGGGTTAAAGAGGTCTGGGAGGGGGGACCCCACGTCGTTTTTTTTTATATTTCCCACACTCAGAACGAAGTAAGTAAAACTCTTCCCACTTGGGGGAATCTATGAAAATAATACACTATTGTTACCTGTGCAAAAAAACTGACATTTTCCGCATTTAAAATACATTTTCGCCCTTGAAACTTAAAAATCGATTTTCTCAAAAACTATAAGGTCTTTTTGAAAAAATTTTTTTTCCTCTTATTCCCACTGATCCCCTTAATATACCCTGGGAATTTGGTGTTCCTAAACTTTAAGCAGGCTTTGCTATTAACCGTTAAAGTCGGCGGGTTTTTAAATGTTTACATTTTTCCTTTGAAACTTTAACATCGATTTTCTCAAAAACTATAAGGTCTTTTTGAAAAAAAAAAAATTCCTCTTATTCCTCCTGATCTCCTTAATATATTCTCCAAATTTGAGGCTCTTAGCATTTAAGGGGGCTTTGCTATTAACCCTTAAAGTCGGCGGCTTTTTTATACTATACGGAGCGTTACGGTTTAACGCGAAATTACGGTAGCGTTTAATGCGAAATTACGGCATGAACGAAACGCGAAATTACGCGTTGAAAATTACGCTTACGGTATTTTCAATTACGATTTTAATGGCAATTACGCTACCGTAATTTCGCATCGTAATCGCAAATTTCGCATGCGTAATTTTAGTAATGCGAAATTACGAAAATTTCGGCTCAACTCTACCCCTAACGCAACGCATGGTGGTGCGGGAGAGGACGTTAGAGTGAGTCGCATTAGGCGGCTCTATCCGCATAAGGTCTCCCAGAGTGGCGCTGATTGGCCGCCGGGACCACGTGATGCGGAGCGAGACACTCCGCATCACGTGGTCCCGCCGGCCAATCAGCGGCCGCCAGTGCAGCCAGTGCATATTAAGTGGCCATGTGCGCGGCTACTGTAGCGGCATCTCCCGCCTCCTCTCCGCCACCCACTGAGCATGTGCAAACAGTCTAACGTAGAATGCACAGCATGCTGCACTTTCACTACAATGTGCAGTGTTACATGTAACGCAACGTGGGCACTGTGAACAGCCCACTTGTGTTACATTGCTGTACGTTGGACTTCACAGGTGCACAGGTGGATGTTGGATGTAACGTGCACCTGTAACGTCCCACTGTGAAAGCAGCCTTAAGTGACTTTGAATGAGGAATTATTGTCGACAAAAGAAAATTAGGGGCCCTTGCTACCGTGCTTGATCGGTTTCAAATTGGTTTGAGGAACATCAATCAGAGTTTAACCTGCTTATATGGCCAGCTCAGGTCCCTGAACTCAAACCAATGGAGCATTTCTGGGACAAGGTTGAAAGACCATTTTAAAGCTCGGAAACCCCACCAACCAATCTGACCCAAATTTTGTCAGCATGGGGCCACATGCCTCAGCAATGGTATCAGCATCTTGTTGAGTCCATGCCAAGAAGAATACTGGCTGTGATCAGAGCTAAAGGTGAACCACTTGTTATTAGAGGGTGTCTCTAGTTTTTTGGCCACTCATGGTCTGCCCTTAATGACACATTTTCATGTATAACTCCTCTTGATGGATTTTTGATTATTTTGTTGTTGTTGTTATTTATGTCAACTATCTTCCATGAAAGTGAATGGGAAATTGCAGAGACGCTACTAGCCAGTATAGACATTCACATGGTAGGGATACGTCAGCAGAGCAGGAGGCAATTGGGAACACTAGGGCAAATGTTTGTGGTACATCATCATGCAGATATATAGGTACCTTTCATTCATATTTATATATCCTCGGATGGATATTGTTATGCAGGTTGTCCCTGGTTAATGAATAAGATTGGGAAGGTAGATTAGTAGTTTTTTTTTCTTAACTTGAATTTGTAAAATCAGATTGCTGTGCCAACTCTGTCCTCTGCCTCCAATATTTCCTTCAACCACCTCTGTTACCTTGTGCCTCCTCTATGTCCCTGTGCTTCCAGTTTTCCCCCTTTCACCACCTCTACCCTTTGTGCTTTCTCAGTGTCCCTCTGTGCCACCTCTGTCCCCTTGTGCCTTCATTGTCCCCCTGAGCCTCCAGATTCCCCCTCTGTACCAACACTGTCACCATCAGTTCCACTTCTGTTGCCCTGTGCCATCTCAGTGCCTGCACTGTCCCCCTACTTTCCCCTTGTGCCCTTCTGTGCCTCCTCTTGCCTGTCTATCTGTGGCACCTCTGTGCCTTCTACTGTACCCCTGTGCACCTCTGTGCCTCCTCCTGTCCCCTTGTGCCTCTCTGTGCCTCCTTCCATCCCCCTATGCCCATCTGTGTCTCCTTCAGTCCCCCCTGTGCCTCCTTCCACCCCTATACCTCCTTCTGTGGCCCTCTGAACCTCCTTTCATCCCCTGTGTCCCTTGCTTACCTTCAAAGATGTCCCATGCTACTCTGGGAAACTCTCTGCAGTTTCCGACCCTTTGCATGCAATGTGGAAGTGATGTCATCAGGCCCGGCGCACCCTTCATAACGGCAGATAATTCGTATGTTGTGCGTTCATGTGATGGTGATCACCTGTATCTGTTTCATTTGTGCTGATTGTGCAGTTGATCCATTATTGCAGTACTGTTGTTCAAGGAGAACCACACGCCTGTGATTTTACCATTTTATTGTGATTTAGTGGTATAATTGTGGTGTCATTCTGCCTCTAACTTAACACAATTTGGTATAACTGGGAATGGGACGGACCAATTTGGATTATTGTGTAATTTTTTCAGTTTACAACTATTTGGCTGCTCTCCAGTTGAGTATACCCCCTACTGCAATTCTTTATTAGTTTTGGCAAATATGTAGTCTTTCCTTGTGTGGGAAGGAAAGAATCAGAAGTACAAATCATTTTTGTTTTAACTGTCCATATGTGTTAACAGTAGGCTAAAAGCTATACTGAATTTTACTGCAAACCAAACTGTTTATTCAAACAATGCTGAGATGTGCTGTAAATGGAAATAGTGGTACCGTTATATTACTTAAATTATTTCAATTTGTATATTTTACTACAATAGACGCAGTCTAGATAAGAAAATGTTTTGTCTGTAAGTCATTAAACACAAGTTCCTATTCATCTTTGTTGTTTTAAACATGATTAAAAATCTGAGACTTTTGTGGTGGTCTGAAACTAAGAAATCTTTTATCATGTACTTCCTGGTAAAGTATCCATCCAACAACATGTACATCTTTTTTAACGATCTGTAAAAAAACTAAATGAATAAAGATATCATGAACTAACCTTTATTTAATTACAATACTTGTGCATTTGGTTTGGAACAGAAATTCTTAATAGAAAAGTTACTTGTGTGATATATGAGGCGTTATTGGAGGTGCGTACAGCATAGGCAGAGGAGATAACACAGTCACCCTGTTCACCACAACCCAGGCAAAAAAAGAATAAAAGACGAAAAACGGCCATATGCTAAGTGCTGCCTGTGCCCTGTAGTGATGGGGCGAACCTCCGATTTTAGGTTCGCGAACCGGGTTCGCGAACTTCCGCGGAAGGTTCGGTTCGCGAAAAAGTTTGCGAACCGCAATAGACTTCAATGGGGAGGCGAACTTTGAAAAATAGAAAAAATTATGCTGGCCACAAAAGTGATGGAAAAGATGTTTCAAGGGGTCTAACACCTGGAGGGGGGCATGGCGGAGTGGGATACACGCCAAAACTCCTGGGGGAAAATCTGGATGTGACGCAAAACAGCGTTTTAAGGGCAGAAATCACATTGAATGCTAAATTGCAGGCCTAACGTGCTTTAAAACATCTTGCATGTGTATACATCAATCAAGGAGTGTAATTAGAGTACTGCTTCACACTGACACACCAAACTAACTGTGTAACGCACCGCAAGTTACCAGCTGTTTGTGTAGTGACGGCCATGCTGGACTACTGCGCAACATGGCGAGATTGCTCTTCTTCACTCAGTGATGTCAGGTAATGTGTGACTTCCTTCTCAACTTTCCATGGCATTGTTAAAAAGCTTACGTTTTGTTTTTAAATTAAATTTTCTACTTGCTGTGTACTTTCAATACTGCTACAATGAGAATCCTATGGAGGCGGGCAAGTCTGGCATTGTGCCCCCGGGTAATGGCTGGGGAGTGAGGGTTTCAATCCGGTGTGGAGCCTGAGCAACGGCTACCACTACACATCCAAGGAGAGCAGCAGGCAGGCATGCACGCCCGCCCGCCCCAAGGTAGTGACCAAAAATAACAATACAGGAGGAGGACTTTCGAGGCCCTGCTGTGTATTTGAAATGAATGTACTTAAAATCCTTTAACGAGAATCAGTTATGGTGGGCAAAGATGACACCACATTCCTTTCACGAGAATCATATGGAGGCGGGCAAGTCTGTCATTTGTGACCCCGGGTAATGGCCGGGGAATGAGCAATGGAATCCGGTGTGGAGCCTGAGCAACGGCTACCACTACACACCCAAGGAGGGCAGCAGGCAGGCATGCACGCCCGCCCTGAGGTAGTGACCAAAAATAACAATACAGGACTCAGGAGGACCTTTTGCGGCCCTAATTGTAATCAATCAACTTTAAATCCTTTAACGGGAATCCGCAAGTCTGCCATTGTCACCACGGGTAATGGGCGGGGAATGAAGGTTGGATTCCGGCCCGAAGTGGGAGCCTGCTGAGACCCATGCTGTAGCTGCCCTGACCGTGCTTTGCAGACCAGGCATCTGTGGTCAGATGGACTCTTGACCCAGCAGAAGACAAACCAAGTCGAAAGCATTTGCCAAGAATGTTTTACGGAGGGCAATTTTTTTTGCCATTTTTTTAAATTGTTTGAAAATGTAGACGGTTGTATTTTTAAATTGTTTGAAACTGTAGATGGTTGTATTTTTAAATTGTTTGAAACTGTAGATGGTTGTATTTTTAAATTGTTTGAAACTGTAGATAGTTGTATTGCATTCCGGAGTTGGAGTCTAACAAACAACTCCCACCACACATCCAGGCAAGGAGGGCAGCAGGCAGGCATGCCTGCTCGAGGTAGTGACCAAAAATAACAATACACTCAACCCAAAGGTAGTTATATATGCAGTGAGGTGAGTTCACTTAACACAAAAGGTAGCTTTATGTAGTGAGGTGAGTTCACTCAACCCAAAGGTAGTTATATATGCAGTGAGGTGAGTTCACTGAACACAACAGATAGTT
This sequence comes from Hyperolius riggenbachi, assembly GCF_040937935.1. NCBI lineage: Eukaryota > Metazoa > Chordata > Amphibia > Anura > Hyperoliidae > Hyperolius > Hyperolius riggenbachi. The sequence continues at coordinate 184,733,279 of NC_090647.1, forward strand.
AGATGCAGTCAGCTGAGTTCACTCAACACAAAGGTAGTTATATATGCAGTGAGGTGAGTTCACGGAACACAACAGGTAGTTAGATGCAGTCAGCTGAGTTCACTCAACCCAAAGGTAGTTATATATGCAGTGAGGTGAGTTCACTCAACCCAAAGGTAGTTATATATGCAGTGAGGTGAGTTCACTGAACACAAAAGGTAGCTATATGTAGTGAGGTGAGTTCACTCAACCCAAAGGTAGTTATATATGCAGTGAGGTGAGTTCACTGAACACAACAGATAGTTAGATGCAGTCAGCTGAGTTCACTCAACACAAAGGTAGTTATATATGCAGTGAGGTGAGTTCACGGAACACAACAGGTAGTTAGATGCAGTCAGCTGAGTTCACTCAACCCAAAGGTAGTTATATATGCAGTGAGGTGAGTTCACTGAACACAAAAGGTAGTTATATATACAGTGAGGTGAGTTCACTGAACACAAAAGGTAGCTAGATGCAGTGAGGTGAGTTCACTCAACCCAAACGTAGGTGTATGCAGTGATGAGGTGGGTTAACTAAACACAACAGGTACTAGTAGTAGGTAAATGCAGTACTGGGTGGGTAGTACAATGTGCAGCTCCCTGTCAAACACACAGGTAGTCACTGAATGTGCTGCTGATGCTGGTGGGCTGCTGGCAGTGGGACACACACAGTATGAATTAGCAATGCTGTCTAAGCAACACAAGTGTCTCACACACACAGGTAGTCACTGAATGTGCTGCTGCTGCTGCTGCTGCTGCTGCAGTGGGACACACAGTATAAATTAGCAATGCTGTCAGTTTCAAACACAGAAAAAAAAATTGATCACACGAGCAGGATGAGCTCTGAAAAGAGCTGTTCTGGGGCGCTATTATAGCAATAAGATTCAGCTAGGAGCAAGCTAAGAAGGCAAGAGCCTGACTAATCTGTCCCTAGGAGAACAAGTCTGCAGCAGCTGTCCCTAGTCTGTCTCTAGCAGGCACACGAGTGAGGCTAATGGCCGCCGGAGCCTGCCTTATATAAGGGGGGGTGGGGCTCCAGGGCTTAGTGTAGCCTGATTGGCTACAATGCGCCTGCTGACTGTGATGCAGAGGGTCAAAGTTAACCCTCATAGAGCATTATGGGGCATATCGAACTTCCGGGAAAGTTCGCCTTCGCCGGCGAAGGCGAACCACCCAATGTTCGCCTGGAACCGTTTGGCCCACCTCTAGTGCCCTGGCAGCCAGATAAGTGGTGAACTGCACATGTCTGAATTTAAAATTTTTTGCTACTCTATGCCTGCTGCTATGCCCCCTCAAGCAGCTGGCTCAAAAACACCACTTCACCCCTTAAAGAGGAACTGTAACCAATGATTGACCTTCATCCCAATCAGTAGCTGATACCCCTTTTGCATGAGAAATCTTTACCTTTTCTCAAATTGATCATCAAGGGAGTCTGTATGGCTGATATTTTTGGTGAAACTCCTCCCACAGTGTGATGTCAGGATCCCGGTCCTGGCAGTTTCCTGTCTGTGAACCATGTTGCATTGTGGGAAATAACAGCTGTTTCCAATTGCCATGCAATCAGTATTCCCTATGTACAATATGTATAGCTTTAAAAAAAAAAAAAAAAAAAACTTTTAGCCTACTGCATTATTATTGATATTATAGATGGCTATAGATAATGGCAGTTGGTGCTGTCTTTTTTCATGTCTGCCAGTAGTAAAGCCAATTATGTGCAGGGTGATTATGGATCAAACAATATGAACAGATTAACAAATTACATGGCAAATATCAATCATTTCTTGATCTCTCTCCTATTTCTTTTTAACTTCTTGCTTCACAATGTATTGATTTATTTTCCTCCCTCTTCGTTACAGTGACCAAACAAACAAATGCAAAACAAAAATTCCATCTGTTGGGATCTGCCTTTACCATAGTTATTAAGTACAGGGTTGCATATTGTGATTTTGCATTTCGTGTCTTGTTTGTTTCGCACCTATTACCTGGCGGCTGTTACATTAAACAGGGTCTGTTACCCTGATTGACTTGCATTTTTAGAGACCAGCAGCCCCTTCTGCTTAATGTCCTAATCCACTCTCAGCTGAGGAGGCCTTCCTGATTAGACATTTGCTCCGTCTGTCTATATAAGAAAGGCCATTAGCAAGCTTTGGTTGACTTGTCAGCTGAGTGCGCTTTTGAAACTGTAGCTTTTGCAAGGGTGGAGCAAATGAATGTACCAGAATTCACCAGCTTTTCAACACAATTCTGCAGTATGCCAAGGTAACTTCCTCTGCTTGATAATATCAGTTCGATTGTTGAACACCATCCCAGCCAAGACAGACCATCATAGAACCACTCAATGCAGCACCCCTCCTATTGTGTTACCACCCTTTCCCTTTTGACTGTATGCCTTTGGCAGGGCCCTCCCTCCTTGTGTGTACTACCTGATCATGCATCCAGCTCACAGAATAACATGAAGTTTATTACTTTTTCTACTATTACAGTGTATGATCTGGCATTGTGTGTCTTACTGCTTATTACCTGGATTGTATTGTTTGTCATCCCGATGATCATTGTCTGTAACATTATTTATTGAAGAGTAGAGATCAGCAGCACCACGGAGATGTATTTAAGCTCTTTATTGCATAAAAGAGATAAAGCCCAGGGACAGCGACAGATGCTGTTTCGGAGGTCAACTCCTTCCTCAAGCTGTACAGGATCTTCTCAAAAAATTAGCATATTGTGATAAAGTTCATTATTTTCTGTAATATACTGATAAACATTAGACTTTCATATATTTTAGATTCAATTACACACAACTGAAGTAGTTCAAGCCTTTTATTGTTTTAATATTGATGATTTTGGCATACAGCTCATGACAACCCAAATTTCCTATCTCAAAAAATTAGCATATTTCATCCGACCAATAAAAGAAAAGTGTTTTTAAAACAAAAAAAAGTCAACCTTCAAATAATTATGTTCAGTTATGCCCTGATTACTTGGTCGGGAATCCTTTTGCAGAAATGACTGCTTCAATGCGGCGTGGCATGGAGGCAATCAGCCTGTGGCACTGCTTAGGTGTTATGGAGGCCCAGGATGCTTCGATAGCGGCCTTAAGCTCATCCAGAGTGTTGGGTCTTGCGTCTCTCAACTTTCTCTTCACAATATCCCACAGATTCTCTATGGGGTTCAGGTCAGGAGAGTTGGCAGGCCAATTGAGCACAGTAATACCATGGTCAGTAAACCGTTTACCAGTGGTTTTTGGCACTGTGAGCAGGTGCCAGGTCAAGCTTAAAAATTAAATCTTCATCTCCATAAAGCTTTTCAGCAGATGGAAGCATAAAGTGCTCCAAAATCTCCTGATAGCTAGCTGCATTGACCCTGCCCATGATAAAACACAGTGGACTAACACCAGCAGCTGACATGGCACCCCAGACCATCACTTACTGTGGGTACTTGACACTGGGCTTCAGGCATTTTGGCATTTCCCTCTCCCCAGTCTTCCTCCAGACTTTGGTACCTTGATTTCAAAATGACATGTAAAAGTTGCTTTCATCCGAAAAAAGTACATTGGACCACTGAGCAACAGTCCAGTGCTGCTTCTCTGTAGCCCAGGTCAGGCGCTTCTGCCGCTGTTTCTGGTTCAAAAGTGGGTTCATGCTTCCATCTGCTGAAAAGCTTTATGGAGATGAACATTTCATTTTTCAGCACGACCTGGCACCTGCTCACAGTGCCAAAACCACTGGTAAATGGTTTACTGACCATAGTATTACTGTGCTCAATTGGCCTGCCAACTCTCCTGACCTGAACCCCATAGAGAATCTGTGGGATATTGTGAAGAGAAAGTTGAGAGACGAAAGACCCAACACTCTGGATGAGCTTAAGGCCGCTATCGAAGCATCCTGGGCCTCCATAACACCTGAACAGTGCCACAGGCTGATTGCCTCCATGCCACCCCGCATTGAAGCAGTCATTTCTGCAAAAGGATTCCCGACCAAGTATTGAGTGCATAACTGAACATAATTATTTGAAGGTTGACTTTTTTTTGTTTTAAAAACACTTTTCTTTTATTGGTCGGATGAAATATGCTAATTTTATGAGATAGGAAATTTGGGTTTTCATGAGATGTATGCCAAAATCATCAATATTAAAATAATAAAAGGCTTGAACTACTTCAGTTGTGTGTATTTGAATCTAAAATATATGAAAGTCTAATGTTTATGAGTACATTACAGAAAATAATGAACTTTATCACAATATGCTAATTTTTTGAGAAGATCCTGTATATTCTCACTCAAACAGTGAGTGAGCCTATGCAATAAAGAGCTTAAAGTGAACCAGAGACGAAGCACTCTCATGTATTTTACCATATATATCAATGGGAACCTTAGATAAAACACCTACTCTGCTCTGTGTTTCATTCTTCACTGCTCAGCCTGCTTGTTATCAGCCCTGATAAAATCCCAGATTGAGCATTCAGTGTGGCTTTGCTCAGGAATCATTATAGCTGAGTCTGTCTTCTTTGATGTCTTTTCAAGCCCAAGTCTACCCCTTTTTGGCTCTGCTATAATGACTCAGCTATAATGACTCCTGAGCAAAGCCATACTGAATGTTCAGTCGAGGATTTTATCAGAGCTGTAAACAAGCAGGCTGAGCAGTATAAAACAGAGAGCAGGGTAGGTGTTTTCTCTAATGTTCCCACTGATATATATATGGTAAAATACATGAGGGTGCTTTGTCACTGGTTCACTAAATACATCTCTGTGTTGCTGCTGATCTCTACTCCTCTTGCTTTGGGAGCTGCTGGACTACAGCGCCATATCAGCCTAGCACACATTTACCCTCACTTGGGTGCCTATCAACTACGGTTAAAGGAATACTATCGATACCCAAGTGTTCTAAATTGACAGTGTGCAAATAATGTCTAAGTAGCTGTGTAAACATTTTCCTACTTTTCATGTTAAATATCAGAGGCAAAAACTGTAATTTATTGAAGGTAGGATTTAGCTATATTGGGACAAATCAATTGCAGAAGGGGTGTCTGCTTCAATGCACAGCCAGAGTTGCATATCAGACTACAGAAAGCAAATATCAAACATATGAAACTCTGAAAGCAAAAACAGTATGAAAAGCTGTGACAATTAGTTACATTTCCTCTGCTCTCTTCAGACACTTCAGTCAGAAACACAGGACACATAAGCTGCAGCTGTTCTCTCTGTCACACACAGAGTTACACATAGAGTTAACTGATCAAGTGTAAGGGGAATCTCCCCTCTCCTCATGGCTCAGTCAGCCCTCAGTTTTGGCGTCAGTAAAGATTGAAAGTATTTTGCTAACAGTAAACAAAGAAGTTGCTACTAATATGTATACACCAGTACTTAGCAGCACTTCCCAAACAATTCCTGTGTCAATTGAAAAAAATATGTGAATCGATAGTATTCCTTTAACATTATTTATCATACTGTGCTGTGTAATTTGTTGGTGCTATATAAATCCAATAAATAATTATAATAATACGTAGGAATAAAAGGATTCAAATGTCTCATATCCATGTCGTCTCTGATGGGACACACAATAGTCCAAAGATCTCAAAAGTAATCAGACAACAAGTCCCCACAGTCTTTAGATTGTTGGGCAATAAGCCACAAACAACCAGACTACGTGAATTACACCTTATGTGTATGGGCTACAGACAAGATGCACCTCCAATGATTTCTTACTGATCTGTGAACGTTTGAGACCAGCAACATATCAAACATATAAACTGTGTAATCAGCTGAACACAATAACAAAATAACCGTGATCTGTGATCTGACAGACTCACACTGCTCACCTTCTACAATGGCTTCCATTCCCTACAGCCTAGTATACACCTTCAATTTTGAATATAATATATGTTCATCTAACTCTAGACGGTGCATGGATTACATATATGTATTGCCATTCATACCTTTTTTTGGCTGGAGGTGGCCTTTGAGCTGCAAAACCAGAGGCATATTTAGATTTACCTATCACCACATTCTTTTCTCAGTGGCAACCTGGATAATGTTGTTTTACACTTGTGTTTAGTCTATGCCTGGCATTTCCTGGGAAAAAATAACAAGAGTATTCTCCAACAATCACTTGTTATAACTTGCTAACTCAGAGTAGAACATTTGTGAGAATCTATTATGTTTGCAAGAAACAAATTCTAAATTTAAGTAGCAATCTGTACCCACTACCCTATAGTGAAATATTTGCAAAACTGATAATACATGAATACAGAAACAGAATAGCTTTGCTAGAAGAACTTTGTTACATAGATAGATAGATAGATAGATAGATAGATAGATAGATAGATAGATAGATAGATAGATAGATCTGTTTTATATATGTGTATATATATATATAGTACACCTCTCACATTTTTGTTAATATTGTTTTTATCTTCTCATAGGACAACACTGAAGATACAACACTTTGATACAGTGTAAAGTAGTCAGCGTGCAGCTTGTATAACAGTGTAAATGTGCTGCCCCATCAAAATAACTCAACACACAGCCATTAATCTCTAAAGTGCTGGCAATGTTACGAAGTGCGAGTTTTGGCGTAGCAGAACTTTGACTGTTGACCTGAAACTATAATTTGCAAAGTAAATTTGTGGGTTAAGGTGCCCAAATCTACATGGTAGAAAGGTAGACTGAGTTAATATACATTCAGGTAGTCCCTCATATTACATAAAAGTGATATAAATGTACAATCAATATTGTATAATTAATGGGAAACTTTTGGAACGGTCAAAAAGATACAAAAAAACAAAATTGTGTGCAAGTACCTCTCAAAGTCCAAAGCAGGTAGATTCTGCATCAGCACCCTCTTTATTATCAGGTGGTGAATAGATTTGGTGTTTAAACATCATGCTATTGGCAAAGTAACTGTCAGGAGGACTGGAAAAACACATTATCAGCTGGGAAAAGAAACACTGAGTGTCCAGCTTTAAAGAACTGAGGTCTGCCAGCCAAAGCCAGAATGGGCGACTCAAAAGTTGAGTAGTGGTTAGGGTTATCGAGTAGAATTAGGCATAGATTAGGAAGGTTAGAGTTAAGGAAGGATAGAGTGGGAAAACGTTAGCTTTAAGATGCCCATTAATGGTACAATTTTTATGAATGATTCTTTATTTTGATCTGAAAAATCTTCTCAAATTGTAAATAAAGAGTCAGCAGTTGCTCATGAGTCACGATAGATAAAAAAGATCATATAGTCGACTGAAAATATTTGGTTTATTGATCTGACCAACTGATCTGATTTAAAATACAATTGCACAGTTGTTGGATAACTAGGATAATTTCCAAACAACTAATTCCAGTTTACTAAATTGATTGAATAAAGAATTGTTGAAGAAAATTGTAGCATTACTGGGTCCCTAGTACCATTGTACCATTGTACCATTACTGGGTCCCTAGTCACTAGTGTTAGATGGTTAAATTCCACTCAATGGGCTTGATTCACAAAGCGGTGCAAAGTGTTTGCACGCCAATGAAAAGCCCCTTATCACGCCTAAACTCACTTTAGGCGTGATAAGAAGAAACTCGCGCGAAGTTACCGCGCGTACGCGCGTACGCGCGTAAGTGCGCGCGCAGCACCCGACGCTTCGCGCGAAGCTCCCATTAAACCCTATGGGACTTTGCGCGTGCGAAGAGCAGGAAAAAGCGGTGATAACTCAGTGGTGAAAAGGTCATCACGCCTAAAGTCTTTTAGGCGTGATAACTGGGTTATCACCGCTTTGTGAATCGAGGCCAATGTTTTATATAGCGCTCTATCTCTCTCTCTATAGGATTATATTATAAGGAGCAATAATTTACCCCTCCCTGTACCCCTTGTGACAAGTGAGGGGTGAGACACCACTTACGTTGTCTTGGGTTGTGGATGGCATATATGTTGCACCTGGGATCCAGCCCTTTCTGTGTTGAGCAGCTCCAGAAGCTAAATTTTGGATTTTGCTAATATGGGTCTGCATTTGCCAAGTACAGGCTTGGGTCTGGAGCTTGCCAAGAGTGGAGCAGGGGGGTTGCCTCTGGCCCAGGGACGGATTTACCATAAGGCACTGTAGGCACGTTCCTACAGGCGGCTGATGATGAAAAAGCGGCTCACTCCCCTCCTGGAGTCCCTCCCTCCTCCCCATCCGAAGTGGAAGATAAATTAAATGTTACTCACACAGCTCTCGACATTCCACTGAGGAGATCTACTTTTGGTCAGGGGCACCTCTAGCGACCTAATACTTGGGGGCACCTCTAGCTACTTAGTATTAGGAAGCCAGAGGTACACTCAGTATTAGGGGACACCTGTTGCTACCTACACCGGGCAGGAGAAATAAGGGAGAAGTGACAGCCAGGCCAGGTTTGTGGAGGGCAAAGTGTAGGGTGCCAGAACATCTGAGCCTATAGGCTCCTGTAATGTAAATTCGGGCCTGCTCTAGCCACTGAATCCTGGGTTGAGTTTCTTTTGTGTACCTGCTGGTTGCTCAGGTGTTTAAAAGCTCAGCAGACTGGTGTGCAGATGCACAGAGTGAGGAGACAGACTGACAGAGTGTCAGGCGTTGCAGACTGCCTTGTTTGGAAACTTCTAGAGCTAAAAAAAAAGCTAGTAGCACTTTGTTTTGGGGACTTTTCTGTGCCCTGTGAGTTACGTTATTTTGCTATCACCAGGTCTGCCAAGTAAGGACTGTTTTGTTTTGCTGCACTGTGTGTTTTTTGTTTGCCACAATAAAGTTGGCGTGTGAGACACTGTATCTGAGCTTATCAGTACTGATATCTTAGATTCCCACTTGAAGCTAATCCCTCACACCTTATTCTCACACTTAGGCCTCGTTCACATTACAAGCATTGTCGTCCGTATTTCGGCAATGCTTGTAGGAGGCAGATACACACGAACATCAGACGTGCATAGACTGCACTGTCTGATGTTCACACCGCATGCGTTGCGTACCAGTGCGGTGCGCGAACGCATGCTGCATGCATTTTTTGGCAAAATGGGACGCTGACCCATTCACTACAGTGAATGGGATCAGCCGCGCAATGCATGAAAACACAGATGGCGCGCGATTGTTGCGTGTGATGATGTGAACAAGGCCTAACTCTCCCCTATCTATGCTTAACACTAACTTCCCCCTACCTACTACTAACATTAACCTTCCTCTGTCTATGCCTATCACTACCCTCACAGCTAATGTAGCTGAATCTCCGCAACCCATTGCCGCAAGCCCACCTGCAACTAATCATAGCTGCTGTGACCACCATATAATAGCCTCATTCTGCCACTTGAATTACTTTGTTGGCTCTGGGCATAGCCAATACCGCTGGAGTCTGGCAACTCGGATGCCCAAATTACCTGGTATGCACTGCCATGGCCGCAATTAACTTTGAGGTCTCTGTGGCAGTGTCCCCCCTTTTTAACAGGCCGCCGCTAGTGCTCAAGTAACCTGCTTTGCCCCAACAATGCTTCAAACAGAAAGCAAAGTTTACTGACAGTCAGTGGATTAATCTAGGTGTGGAAATTGAGTACTGAAGCCTGTGCAACTTATTACTCCTGCAGCAAGGTTGGAGTTAATGGTTCCATTAGGTCATAGTAACTGTACTCCTAACAGGCTAAAGAGACTACTGATGCCGAGGTTTAAAGAGGAACTCCAGGGAAAATAATGTAATAAAATAAGTGCTTAATTTTTACAATAATTATGTATAAATTATTTAATCAGTGTTTGCCCATCTAAAATCTTTCCTCTCCCTGATTTACATTCTAAAATGTATCACATGGCAAAATTTTTACTGCTGGCGGGTGATGTCTGTGGCTTGCTTTTTGGCAGTTGGAAACAGCTGTTATTTCCCACAATGCAACAAGGCTCCCATAGTGTGATGTTAGAACAATGGTCCTGACATCACACTGTGGGAGGGGTTTCACCACAAAATCAGCCATACAGAGCCCCCTGATGATCAGTTTGTGGAAAGGTATAGATTTCTAATGGGAAAGGCGGTATCAGCTACTGATTGGGATGAAGTTCATTTCTTGGTTATGGTTTCTCTTTAAGAGCAGTTCAGTAGGAGCTTACTGTTGGTTTTCTCAGCTATTTAGTTCCTATATTTTCCTTAGTACATGTTCATATTAATATTTTACTGGTGTATGCCACCTTGTACCTTGGAGATTATTGTTAGAATATGTTATCTGCTCTTATTTTATCCCATTACCTATTGCTAATTTTAACCACTTAAGGACCGCCCCCAGCCGATGGGCGGCGGCAAAGTCCGGGCCCAAACAACCGCAATACGCCCATCGGCGGGGGCGGCTGCGGGAGTGGCTATGCGGCGATCGCGTCATTCGTGACGCGATCAGCCGCCGGGGACTGGCTCCGCCCACCGTTCGCTGTAACCCGCCGGCCGTTCGGAAGCGCCGGCGGGTTACTAGCACCCGGATCGCCGCTGCACGTATGTATAATAGGCTTTGTAATGTATACAAAGCCTATTATACTGGCTGCCTCCTGCCCTGGTGGTCCCAGTGTCCGAGGGACCACCAGGGCAGGCTGCAGCCACCCTAGTCTGCACCCAAGCACACTGATTTCCCCCCCCTGCCCCCTGATCGCCCACAGCACCCCTCAGACCCCCCCCTGCCCACCCCCCAGACCACTGTTTGCACCCAGTCACCCCCCTAATCACCCATCAATCACTCCCTGTCACTATCTGTCAACGCTATTTTTTTTTAGTCCCTAATCTGCCCCCTACTCCCTCCTGATCACCCCCCCACCCCTCAGATTTGTCACAAGTTAGCGGAAATTGATATGTATTGTTTTTTTTTTCACAAAGTGTCATTTTCCGCTAACTTGTGACAAAAAAAAAATCTTCTATGAACTCACCATACTCCTAACAGAATACCTTGGGGTGTCTTCTTTCTAAAATGGGGTCACTTGTGGGGTTCCTATACTGCCCTGGCATTTTAGGGGCCCTAAACCGTGAGCAGTAGTCTAGAATCCAAATGCCTCAAAATGACCTGTGAATAGGACGTTAGGCCCCTTAGCGCACCTAGGTTGCAAAAAAGTGTCACACATGTGGTACTGCCGTACTCAGAAGAAGTAGTATATTGTGTTTTGGGGTGTATTTTTACACATACCCATGCTGGGTGGGAGAAATCTCTCTGTAAATGGACAATTGTGTGTAAAAAAATCAAACAATTGTCATTTACAGAGATATTTCTCCCACCCAGCATGGGTATGTGTAAAAATACACCCCAAAACACATTATACTACTTCTCCTGAGTACGGCGGTACCACATGTGTGGCACTTTTTTGCACCCTAAGTGCGCTAAGGGGCCCAAAGTCCAATGAGTACCTTTAGGATTTCACAGGTCATTTTGCGACATTTGGTTTCAAGACTACTCCTCACAGTTTAGGGCCCCTAAAATGCCAGGGCAGTATAGGAACCCCACAAATGACCCCATTTTAGAAAGAAGACACCCCAAGGTATTCCGTTAGGAGTATGGTGAGTTCATAGAAGATTTTATTTTTTGTCACAAGTTAGCGGAAAATGACACTTTGTGAAAAAAAAAACAATTAAAATCAATTTCCGCTAACTTGTGACAAAAAAAAAAAAATCTTCTATGAACTCACCATCCTCCTAACGGGATACCTTGGGGTAACTTCTTACTAAAATGGGGTAATTTGTGGGGTTCCTATACTGTCCTGGCATTTTAGGGGCCCTAAACCGGGAGGAGTAGTCTTGAAACGAAATTTCTCAAAATGACCTGTGAAATCCTAAAGGTACTCATTGAACTTTGGGCCCCTTAGCGCAGTTAGGGTGCAAAAAAGTGCCACACATGTGGTATCGCCGTACTCAGGAGAAGTAGTATAATGTGTTTTGGGGTGTATTTTTCCACATACCCATGCTGAGTGGGAGAAATATCTCTATAAATAGACAATTGTGTGTAAAAAAAATAAAACAATTGTCATTTACGGAGATATTTCTCCCACCCAGCATGGGTATGTGTAAAAATACACCCCAAAACACATTATACTACTTCTCCTGAGTACGGCAATACCACATGTGTGGCACTTTTTTGCAGCCTAACTGCCCTAAGGGGCCCAAAGTCCAATGAGCATCTTTAGGCTTTACAGGGGTGCTTACAATTAGGCACCCCCAAAATGCCAGGACAGTGAACACACCCCACAAATGACCCCATTTTGGAAAGTAGACACTTCAAGGTATTCAGAGAGGAGCATAGTGAGTCCGTGGCAGATTTAATTTTTTTTTGTCGCAAGTTAGAAGAAATGGAAACTTTTTTTTTTGTCACAAAGTGTCATTTTCCGCTAACTTGTGACAAAAAATAAAATCTTCTATGAACTCACCATGCCTCTCACTGAATACTTTGGGATGTCTTGTTTCCAAAATGGGGTCATTTGGGGGGTATTTGTACTATCCTGGAATTTTAGCCCCTCATGAAACCTGACAGGTGCGCAGAAAAGTCAGAGATGCTTGAAAATGGGAAAATTCACTTTTGGCACCATAGTTTGTAAACGCTATAACTTTTACCCAATCCAATAAATATACACTCAATGGTTTTTTTTTTATCAAAGACATGTAGCAGAATAACTTTCACGCTCAAATGTATAGGAAATGTTACTTTATTTGAAAAATGTCAGCACAGCAAGTTAAAAAAAGTCATTTTTTTGCCAAAATTCATGTCTTTTTTGATGAATATAATAAAAACTAAAACTCGCAGCAGCAATCAAATAGCAGCAAAAGAAAGCTGTATTAGTGACAAGAAAAGGAGGTAAAATTCCTTTAGGTGGTAGGTTGTATGACCGAGCAATAAACCGTGAAATCTGCAGTGGTCTGAATGGAGAAAAAGGATCTGGTCCTTAAGGGGCGAAAAGACTGTGGTCCTCAAGTGGTTAATGAAATGATTCACACAATATTAGAAGTCTTGTGCAGTTTATTGAACTTCAGTTAACTTCCCACCATGCACAGGGTCAGCACCATTATAGTCTCAATTGTAGAATTGCAGAAAGCAGATTGAGAGTCTGTTTAGCGTGCTTGTCTGCAGAATATTTTATGTCTCAGAAGCTTAACTGAGCAGCTTTGTGTCCAGCGTAATTAAGCAGCAATCTGGCTTGTTGCACAGTAGGACAAGAGGGTGCTGGCTGGAGAAGGTCAAAGATCAGTCATTAGGGGACTATCATCAAACCATGGGGTTTCCATCGATGACTGGAAAATCCTTTGAAAATATACAGGATATGTGTCACGTACCAATCCCAAAATGTTATGAAAGTTCTGAAGAGCAGGTAAATTCACTTGGAGCAGATTGCTTTTTGCTTCAAGCACTAAGATGAGACCAGCACCATACTTTAATACAGTAGTCCAAAGAAAATAAATAATATATATGGGTGGAGCTAAGAGCTAACGTCACCAAACCAAATCATTTATAGAAAATTACAAATTCAACCTTTATTAAGCAATTCAAAGTCAAATTTTAAAACAATAAAACAATCTATCAGTAGGTGGAGTCAGGGGAAAAAACAATGTATCAAAATGGCCAATAATAGAGTATCATTCACGTGATCACTAATAAAACACGTGACAAAATTCCAGTAGTAAAAAATCCACTTCATATGATTGTGAAATTAAGAATTGCTAAGGTTATACACAAAGCTGATGCATAGGCATAGATAGATAGATAGATAGATAGATAGATAGATAGATAGATAGATAGATAGATAGATTATATATATGCTAGTAAAAAGAGGTGAGACTAAAAATGAATGAAAAAGTACGGAATAAGGGCCTTTTTCCACTCCACAGCTGAATTGCAAATCGCTAGTGATTTTTAAATTGCTAGGGTTGCTACTTTATCATAGAAATCATGAGTAATATTTTCCACTATAGTGATTCGATTGGCAAATCGCAATCGCTTTCTCGAGTGATTTTAAGAGGGATAATGCAATGCAAATGAAAAATCACAATCGCATAAACAAATTGAATGAAAAATCGCAATTGCTGGTGTTTGTGATTGGGATTGCTAGTGGAAAAGGGCCCTACGTGATAAAATTGTATGTCCCATACTTGCAAAATGCAGTACTGAGTGTACAAAATGAACGCAATTAGAAACCCATATAACAATAGGAAAAATATGCAAATAAAATAATCAATGACCAGAAATCATCAGTAATTAGAATGTGACAAATCAGTGAGATTACCTATGGATGAGCCGGACACTGACCCCGAAACGCTTTTGCTTGTTAACATACTGGAGAACAATGTGAATAATCTTGAACTCATACATTTAAGTTGCTAAACAGATGGAAATACAACTGCATCCTAATCAGTGCATCAGGTGACTGAGATCTTAACATGTCTGCCCATCACAGCATCACTTTGTGTAAGACATAACTAAACAGCCCAGAGGAAATTGCTCTTCTCCCACCATCACATCCTTCCTTACCACTAGTAAAGTCATAAAAGAAATACCAAAATTATAGCCCGGACATGGATAAATAAGCACTTACCGGTAACACCATAAACTTAAACATAAGCTGATAAAACCGAGCCCTTCTACACAGTAGTAAAACTTAATGTTTATTAAGTCATTAAAATGATATAGGCTAGAAAACAAACATACACACTGGGCCGGATGCAATTAACATTTTCTTTTAGGTTATCATCTAGGACTGTGATTGCTAACCTTGGCACTCCAGCTGTGACAAAACTACAAATCCCATCATGCCTCTGCTTCCCCGAGTTATGCTTAGAGCTGTCAGAGTATTGCAATGCATCTTGGGACTTGTAGTTCTACCACAGATGGAGTTCCAAGGTTAGCCATCACTGATCTAGGAGAATGTTCAGGCATTTTATTGATAAAATGTGATATTTCACCTAGGAGAAAACATAGGAGAAAAAGTGAATTGAACCGGACCCAGAGTTCTATATACAATTGGTCACGAGTCTCTTTGTATAATATAGAGAGGTCTGCTAGTGCAAAATGCTGTATATCCTGTGTCGGACTGGCAGGTGGTAAAGCTGGGGTAATCCACTTGCTGGCCAAGCAGCAGTTATCATGTGTTGATGCTCACAGTGAAGACTTGCTACAGAATTCTTCTGGGAGTCATAACACATGGTATGTGTGCTTGGCCAGCAGGTGGATTTTCTCAACTTTTCCACCTCCCAGTCCAACACTGGGTGTATCCAAAACCCACATCAAAATGATAACAATTTAAGCAGTAGATCTGATCACTTTGCCATGGTTGTGGTATAAACCAACATTAAAAACTGATGTCATAAAATCATTGTCTAACTGTAAAATAAACTAATGGCCTAAAAAGCAGCCAGCCAACAGCAGCAGTCACAGGGGGTCTTATCATCCCCTTACTCAAACACTACCACCACAATGAACCCTGAGACCAAAGTGCTCCACATCCACCACCATATTTCCAACGTTATACAATATATGGGACTTTGTCAAGAGACAAACAGGGGGAACAGTTGAAAAGAGTGTGAGCTGCAATCTGTTGAAAAGGGTGCCTATCACTAAAAACACCAATAGCTATTGTGGATATTTGCATAGATGAGGCCGCCCGCTATCCAAACTGCGGCTACAAATAGCCGCAATAGCTACTTGTAATTAATCTTAAAGCGGAATGAAACCCAGCATTTCTACTTTGCTCTAACAGATTATTTACAGCATATTATATACAACCAGCATTTTTTTTTTACTAGAACTGCATACAAAGGATTAACACAGGCTTTAGAAGCTTCCCTGCCTGCAGAGCTGGCTGCTTCCGAACTTTACATAATGTTATCTTGTGTTTAATTGTATCAAGTGAGAAATGTAAACAAAGCCTTCTCTCACACTGCTGGGTCCCCTGAACAAAGAGACAAGCATAAATTCTTTCTGATGCTTTCTGATTAAATTAGAGGATGAATAAAGCAGTTATAAATAAAATGCAAAGTCAGCTCTCAGAGTAAAATAAGTGTACTTTAGGAACGTATAATTTCTAAATGAATAATAATACTTATGCACAAAAGCAAATATGCTAACCATATGGCATAGAAAAAGTAGGAAAACGTGTTTTTATTGAATATTATGCCTGGGTTTTATACTGCTTTAAGTGATAGGAGTGGTGGAGGGGCCTCAGTGCTAGGCATTGGGGTGGTTAAGGTTAAGCACTACAGGGGGAAGGGCTCTTAGGGTTGGGCACCACCAGAGGGGTCTTAGGGTTAGGTACCAGCAAGCTGGGGTATTAGGGCTAGACATCGGTAGAGGGAGGGCTCTGTGTGAGAGTTGGGTTAGGCTGGGTCATATTAAAATATTGGTAAATATTACCGATACTTTACTGTATGATTTAAGTAGTAGTAGAATATTGTCAATTTTACCAATATTCTACTATCAGCTATTTCCTGTGCTCTTTTCAACATGCTCGTCTATTAAACTTTGTCACAAATAGATGTGTAACAATGGGGAACAAGTGCCTAAACGTATAGGGCCAATCCAAGTCACCTTTTCTCCTAAGTGCTCTCCTAGGACAGTGTTTCTCAACATTTTATTAGTATGTACCCCTGTTAAAACCCTGTACTCACCACGTACCCCCTAGCATAGTAAACATTATCGCAAGTACCCCTTGACAAATGTATGTATGTATGTATCATATTACATGATAATTGGTTCTAAACAATTTCCAAGCATTTACTATTGCTTTTATTTAGCTAAAATACTAATTTGGTGTTTAAATGGGATTTATCATTTTCTAAAACTCTAAATTTGTTATTCTTGGTTAAGTATAGAAAGTCTGAGTACCCCCTGGAACCATCAAAAGTACCCCCTGAAGTACGCGTACCGCACGTTGAGAACCTAGGTCCTAGGAGATAATTTTGCATCTTCTGTTTAAAAAAAAACTTTTAGCACACTTAAATTGAAAAAGTGCAAGTAAGTAAAAACTCCTGTCAAAATTATTCTGAGTATTTTCTTGTTTACTTGTGACTTAACCACTTGAGGATTGCAGTGTTAAACTACCCCCCAGTGACCAGGCCATTTTTTCCTAATTGGGCCACTGCACCTTTAAGGGCTCGCTGCAGGGCCATACACCTCAGCACACAATTGATTCCCCCCCCCCTTTTCGACCCACCAACAGAGCTTTCTGTTGGTGGGCTCTCATCGCTCCCAGGATTGTTTATTTATTTATTATAAATATTTATTTCAGTTTTTTTTAATTTAAATAAATTTAATTAAATGTTTCTATTTTTTTAAATTAATTTTATAAAGCTCCCTCCCTCCCTCACCCTGCTGTGAGCCTATTACAGAGATTGGGTGTAATAGGCTTCAGCTTATCACAGCAGATTGCTCCTTTCCCCCCCAGGGGGACAGCCGTGTCACACAGATGTCTGCAGTACAGCGCTGCTGTAGATCGCAGCACTGTACAATATTAATAGACAGCGGTTTCGCCATCTAACAGTCTCCGAGTGGCGATCGCCACAGGGAGATTGATGGTGGAATGGAGCTCCGCCATTCATGCAGAGATGCGTGCGCACTAGCGCACGCGATCTCCTGCAATCCCCACCTGCAGCCAATCACGGCAATGGGCGTGGGGCGGTTGGCTAGGGTTTAAAAGTCTTTTATTGATAAGCTGTGAAAATATCACCTAGGAGAAAACATTGCCGAATTGGATTGGGCCCATAGAGTTGCAAGCCTATAACTAAGCCAACTGGCCACTGTACCAGAGTAAAAATAACTACCTTATTAGATGTGAAAAGGACATGGTCATAAGGGGATGCCATACATGGTACAATTTTTCATTTTTTTTCGGTTAGATAATTTAGTTCGATTATTCCGTTAGAACGAATATAAAGATTTTTCCAGCATGTCCGATCTGATTTTTCTCGGAAAAACGGGATAATCGTTGGAATTTCTTGATCGAAATTTTTTTTTCAACTTTCATTCGATTCGATCATTTAGATCGAATAAACAGGATAATCGAACGTTTTTACTGTACCATGTAAGGCCACCATTAGATACATTACTGCATGCATCATAGTTGTTGGTTTTGGATATATTTTGCACCAGCAGACTTCTCTATAATATATGATGATACCTGTGACCATATTTATATAGCACTTTGTGTATGTTTGTTTTTTAGCTCATATATTTTAATGAGTTAATAAAATCCAGGTTTTACTAGTGTAGGAGGGCTCTTGTCAATTTTGATGCTGTTTATGGTAAAGTCATAAAAGGCAAGATGCATGCTGAAATTATGTTCCAGTCAGATAACGTAAATTCTGGGAAAACTGTAAATACTCGGATAACCTCACTTCCTCCTCTAACAATAGAAGTAGTCACAAAAGTAGTTACATTGTCATGTCACAGCTGTTTAAAAAAATATTATGTATTGTGCTTGGGAATTACCAGAATGCCAATACAGGAAATCACTTTTTTTTTGCATTTACAAATGTGTACTATTTTCCACAACAACCACTACCATCTATAAAAGGGACCATTTTAATTGGTGATCAGTGTGTCCTTATCTCTACCCCAATCAGTTTCTATTAGCAAAGGTTGTACATGTTGGCCCTTACACAATTCACCTTTTCTCCCAAGCTTTCTCCTAGAATATACTTTTTAATCTTCTGTTTAAAATAACTTTTCAGCACTCTGCAATTGAAAAGTACCAAAACGTAGGTGAAAAATTACTGTCAAAATTATTATGAGTATGTCCTTTATTGCTGGTGGTTAAAGAGAACCTAACTGAGAAGGATATGGATTCTTCCTTTTAAAATAATACCAGTTGCCTGATTGTCCTGTTGATCCTGTGTTTTACCACAGCCCCTCAACAAGCATGCAGACCAGGTGTTCTGACTGAAGTCAGACTGGATTAGCTGCATGCTTGTTTCAGGTGTGTGATTCGGCCACTATAGCAACCAACGAGATCAGCAGGACTGCCGGGCAACTGGTATTTTTTAAAAGGAAACATCCATATCCCTCTCAGTTAAAAAGTAATTTTATGATAAGATGTGAAAATACCTCTTAGGAGAAAACTTAAGAGAAAAGGCTCATTCTCTCAAAAGGGGTTGATGAACAAAAGTGAGATAATATTGCCATGCACAAACAGCGTACAACAGTATTACCATTACTACTGGCACTGTATACCATGAGTTAAGCTATAGGCGCGACCCGCAGAACACAAGTAGCACAAGCATTGCTACAGTAATGTGTATTACTAACAAGTGCTACCGCTAGTACCATTCATTACAGAAGCAACATTCGCACTACTCAAATATCGGAGTTCACGCTAATAGTGTTACCTGCGGTACACACTACCGGTAGTAACAGTAATATTGCCATCAGGTGTCTGTGCATTGCAATATTATGGCTAGTTAGTGCATAAGGTCCACAGGCCCTTATTTAGTTCATGTTTTCTCTTATGTTCTGATCTAGCTGATGTTTTTTCACCTTATCAATAAAATGCCTCTTAAGCGGCCAGAAAGCAGGAAAATACTTCAAATAATTGTGAGTTATTTTAAACAGAAGATGACAAATTATCTCCAAAGAGAAAACTTTGGAGAAAAAGTTATTTGAATACAGACCAAAGTCACTTAATTTTATTGGCAGTTAGCATGCTACAAGGAAAGATCATGATTCACTCAATGGGCCTGATGCAAATAACAGCAACAATATTGCTGTGCACACACAGCGCAGAGTAACATTACCCTTCCTTCTGGCAGCAAGCAAATACTGCAAGTAATGCCATTAGTGCAACCCAGGGCATTCCAGAAGTGCGACAATTGCTACAATAATGAGCATTACAAATGAGCATTACCATTAGTAAAACGAGTTACCTTAACAATGTCTGCACTACTCGAGTACTGTGGGCCATGCTAATAGCGTAACTCGCAGTACATGCTGCCGGAAGGAAGGGTAATATTGTTGTGTGCTGTGTGTGCACGGCAGTATTACTGCCGATATGTGCATCAGGCCCAATGCGCCATATCCTGTTAGCTTTAGGAATTGCCCTGCTTAGGAGAACTCATGGAGAAGCATGTGATCAGTTTGATCAGCTGATAGATTTGTAAGGTCCTGATTTGCTGTGATGACTTCCTGGTTCAACACATGATCAGGACCAGAAAATTAGAACCTTACAAATCTATCAACTGGTCAAACTGATCACATGCTTCTCCATGAGTTCTCCTAAGCAGGGCAATTCCTAAAGCTAACAGGATATGGCGCATTGGGCCTGATGCACATATCGGCAGTAATAATGCCGTGCACACACATCATACTACAATATTACCCTTCCTTCCGGAAGCATGTACTGCAAGTTACGCTATTAGCATGGCACACAGTACTCGAAATAATTTTGATAGTACTTTTTCACCTACTGTTTGGTACTTTTTCCATTGAAAAGTGCTAAAAAGTAACTATAAATCGAAGATGAAAAATTATCACCTAGGAGAAAACTTGGGAGAAAAAGTGAATTGCATATGGCCCACAGTATCTAAAAAAAAACGCTTCAGCACTTTGCATTGGAAAAAGTACTAAAATGTAGGTAATATCAAACATATTTTGAGTAACTGCTTGCTAAGTGGGAGCTTCAAAGCAGGGATGGGCTCACGAGTAATCACGAGTCTGTAAGGACTCAAATTCGTAATTAAAGTGAGCCTTAACTGCTGCAGCAGTGCAGCTGGATGATAAGGGGTTATTTACCCACAATTTTGCCATCCTCCCTGCGCTCCAAATAGCTTGCACGCGTCCTATTGGACGTGTTGCAAGCCTCACCATGGCGCACTTCCTCCTTCCGGCTTGGAGGAGGAAGTGTGCATAGTGAGGCTTGCAACGCGTCCAATAGGTTGCGTGCAAGCTATTTGGAGTGCAGGCAGGATGGCGTAATTGTGGGTAAATAACCCCTTAACATCCAGCCGCACGGCTGCGACAATTAAGGCTCATTTTAATTACGAATTTGAGTCCTTACGGACTCGTGAGCCCATCCCTGCTTCAAAGTATTCTACTGATAAGGAAAACTCAGGAGGAGAGTTAACAGGATCAGTGGCATAGCAATAGGGGTTGCAGAGGTCTCAACATTGGGGCCCTTGGGCTAGAGGGGCCCCATAGGGCCCTCCCTCAACCGCAGTATTAGCTCTTTGTTGGTTATGTGCTGGTAATGATCACTTCTATAAACGCTTTGAGTGATAATAATCATTAACAAGCTGTTCCTTATCTCCTTCTTGCACCTCTGACAATGTGTTGTCCTTGGGAGGTTTTGGTGCCTTGTATCAACTGTTATGTATAGAGAGCTTGGGGGGGGGGGGGAGGAATAAGCAAACACAGGGGGTATTACAGCTGCCCAGAATCCCCCCTCAGACCAAGGCCGGTGTAGTGTCTGGGGACAGGTACAAGTTGAGACACCAGAATATCTGCTGGCATTCTGGAGCTTACAGCACTGCCCCCTTTCTTTTCCTGCTACAGTTGACTTTGGATGGAGCAGCAGCGTGTGTACAGAGCATGGAGCACCTCTGAGGAACTTAACAGAGTCAGGAATGAGCATAGCCCTGTGTCCTGCTGTGTGAGTGCTTCACTTTCCCCTTTATTATCAATGTCGGCTGTCCTCATTATTATCCATATAATGCACCAGACACTGACTCAGATGCGATTATCAAGGATTTATTTGTGACCTAACAGTGGCCACTGGTAACTTCACTCAACCAGTAACACTTAACACAAAAATACACTTGCACATCATAGGTCAAAATAATACAATCTTCTCCTCTTCACAGCCGGTGCACTGGTAAAAGCTGCAGAATAAAAAGGTTTAGTTACACAATAACTTTTAAATAAATTTGAGCTACAACAGATCTTCTTATACAATCATCAACCACTTTACAGCATAACACCTTTAAATCACAGTACCATTACTGAGGCATAGGGGCTTGGGCAGGTCTACTGAGCAATTCAGTTCCTAAAC
This sequence comes from Hyperolius riggenbachi, assembly GCF_040937935.1. Taxonomy (NCBI): domain Eukaryota; kingdom Metazoa; phylum Chordata; class Amphibia; order Anura; family Hyperoliidae; genus Hyperolius; species Hyperolius riggenbachi. Next base: position 184,755,233 of record NC_090647.1, read on the forward strand.
AGTCTCATTCCCTTGCAGCCAAGTCCAAGCTATATTGCTCAGTAAAACCTTGTGGAACTCGTGACTCTCTTCAATTGGTACTGAACAGTTTCCACAGTTTGTTGGTTGGCAATATGGCATCCAAAAGAATGTCCGCTTTACTCAGAAGATCTCCCAGCCTCCCACTCTTTATGTTGTATCTCTCAACTCACTATACTCTTGAGCACCACCTAATTGGATAGGGCCTCCCAAAATAATAAACAAAAATAAAGAATAAATTAAATAATCTAAAAAGGTTAGAGAAATAAAAATAAAGCACAAAAGTGACTAATGCACCCATACCATCAATATCACTCTCCTGCAATGTAACTCTTATTGTATGCAATTTGAACTTTAGGCTGAATAAGCTCTAATTTTGTTAGGTTGCAAACCTGTAAATCCAACTTTGTTGACTCTTTATCTCTGTTAGGTGTCACTCCACTTTTCACTGTAGTACACTTTAGTATCACAAGATGGAATGAAAATTCTCCTTCACTTCTCCTCTTTAATGCTGACAGGTTGACAGACTCAGGTATCTCTCACTGACACGTTCTCTTTATCTACACGGCTTTTGCTATCTGTCTCTCTCTCTCTCTCAGGCTGTGCACTTAGGTAACTCATAAATCACACTTTGGTTCACTTCTCATATCAGCCTTTAGTAATACTGCAGAACACATCAAATGAAGAACAAATGAAATCTAAACTCTTGACTTGAAAGCAGCTTTACAGGAATAATGTCTTTGCATCAGGATTACTGCGAGCAGTTGGCTGTGTCAGCTCTGAGGGGAGCTTAATGGAGGCTGAAATTATTTTCCTTTAACTGTGCAACACTATCTTGAATCAACAAATGATTTATCAGCCACAATGTCTCTGTCTCTTTTAAGGCTTCATCAAACAGGCAGTCTCTAGTCCAGGCATGGGCAAACTTGGCCCTCCAGCTGTTAAGGAACTACAAGTCCCACAATGCATTGCAGGAGTCTGACAGCCACAATCATGACTCATAAAGGCAAATGCATTTTGGGACTTGTAGTTCCGTAACAGCTGGAGGGCCAAGTTTGCCCATGTCTGCTCTAGTCACACCACATTGCTCAGGATATGCCTTTTCAATACTTTGGGTTAGCTATCTTGCTATCTCAACAAACCTCCACTGAACTCTGGCCCCTCTCTGATTACACACTAGGGCTTGTAGCGGCTCACAGGCCCATACTCTTCTGCGCTGCCAGAGTCTCTGTCCCTCTGTGTTAGCTCAAATCTTGCCTGCACACACTGCCGCTGGTCACCGGTAACTGTCTAGCCTGGCTGCTGCTACCCTTCTTTCTCTGCTGGTGGTCTCTGAGTCCCCGCTGGGTCCCCTCCTTGACTCATGAGGTGACTGCTGCGGTCTGTTCTCCCCCAGCCTCCTCTTCCACTCACCGCTGCCTCCTGCCTCTCTCAGAGTGCTCTGCTGACTGACTTGGTGCGCTGAGGGAAAACTGGTTAAAACCAGTTCCTTCTAGCTAGGTCTCGCGTGCTCTGCCCCTCCGCACCTGCGCTGTGCTCTCTGACCAGCCGCACGGGGCTTCCAGAAGATTTTACTTCTTTGTGTATACGGTCGCCTTAGCAACCAGTCTATGTGACCATCTCAGCGCTTAAGCTTCTCTCTCCATTCGCCGTTTTAGTTCCACCAAGCTAATTTTGAAGGCGAATTTTAGCCTTAGATGCTCAGTTCACTTCACACATTGAAATACATTAACACAATCTGTGACCCTCTTTTAGAGGGTTATGTAAGCAGAGATTGTTGGATCAACATGCGTAATGGTGAGACCCCAAATTTACTTTAACATTGCCACCATTAATAACCTCTTAAAACCAGTAAGATAATCTCATGGTCCTTCTTTCCTAGTCCTGGCAATACAGTAAGGCTTGGTTCTCATCTGTTGCCTCTGCTGCCGGATCATGATGGCCAGTGGGAGAGTTCAGTATAGTGTCCCCTCCAATAGTCCACTGTGGTCTGGCTGGAACCAGGGACAATGAGGTCAATTTAAATATTTTTTGTTGTTAACCTTGTATTGCCCACTGCTAACCCCTGAGATCCTCTCCACAATCTAAATAGATAGATAAAAAAGTTCACAAACAATTACTAGTTTACATGACAAAGGACCCTCTGGTTTAGTTTCATTCCTAATGCTGGGAATACACGTTTCGTTTTTGCCTTCGTTTTAGCCTTCGATTCGTTCAGTAAACGAATCGAGTGTTGAAAACGTATGTGAAAATAGTCATAATCTCATTATAGTTTCGATTAATAGACCCCAAAAACGAACGACTAGTGATCGAACATGTTTGATATTATCTCTCTTTATCCATCTAATCGAGCCATTGGTAGGCTTGATGGCTGTTCAGATCGATTATATGTTCGTTTATGTTAGTCCGTCCCTGTAAAAAGGGATTTTCGTTTCGTTTCTTTGCAGCCTTCGATTATTGGAAAAACGAAACCATCAGAATCGGAAAAAAAACCGAAACCGTGGGTGGTGATATTAACCGTACGTTCGATTATTTTGGGAACGAAAAGGACAAAAGGCACAATCGAAACGAAGGCTAAAACGAAGGCAAAAACGAAACGTGTATTCCCACTGAGGTAATTCAGTCTTGCTGGATGGGGGCTTTTCATATACTTATTACAGTGCTTCCTCTTTTACACATTTGGAAGGCGATCGACCAACCGATTCAATAATTATTATCGAATCAGATAAAAATCGGTGTCGCTGAAATTGGTTGAATGTATCGATTGGGCATGCTGCAAGAAGCCGGGCCGACATGCCTGATCGGTTGTGTGGCGGTAGCCGTGTGCGATAATGGCGAATGACAAACACAACGGAACCCCCCTGCCGCTCTCCTCCCTGGTGTAAATGTACCCGGGAAACTCTGAATGATGCACATTATATCAATTCTCCTACCACACTTAAATATTTTCAGTATAATAATAAATTATTGAATATCGTAATGTAAAATATCTGTGGTAGTTTGACAGGAAATAAAGAATTGGTGGTATATAATGAATAATGCAAATAGTATATTGTGCATTCTTTGATATTTTACTCCACAACAGTCAGTATGTTTTATGTTTTTTAATAGGAAACAGCTCATTTTCAGGTATTGTAAGACATGTCTTGATTTCAGCCCACCCATGATACTGAGAAATAAACCTTGTCAATCACTCTATAAACATAGGTATTTCCAAATACCTCATATGGAATTCCTTCTTTTGTATGTCAGAAGGATATCTAAGATCTACAAGCAGCTGGCAGGCGTGAGGGAGGGAATATCAACCCAAAGCCAGTGCAAGCTAATGCAGCCAAATCATGTTTGCTTGACTAGACCATGTAATCAGAATCAGACTGTAACCTGACAGGTAGTTTATTCAACCAAAACTGATCAGCAGAGCCAGAAAGTCTTCAGACTCCAGAGGAAATTAATTAAAACTAACTTCTGATGTATTATCAGTTATTTATATGGTGCTTTGTTCTTTAGTGGTGTACAACTAAAGGGATACAAACAACATACGCATACGATTAATCAGATACAAACAGGTTTAATATAGATCAGGGGTCCCCAAACTTTTTCGGTCAAGGGCCGGGTCAATATACTTCAGGCTGCTTCGGGGCCAGAACATGCATAAAATTATGTTGAAATACATTACATTGAATCTAGGTATTGATTCCGCCCCCAATCATGCCTGGAGGACTCCCAGCAGCTGCCATTCAGTCATGAGGCGCCCAAAGAACGTCTTTGTGCACCAGACAGTGAAGCATCCCCGGATGACAAACTGCCATCTAGTTGGGCAGCAGTGTCACCTGATGCAGAATTGGATTGGAAGCCAGCGAATGACTGCTCGCTGGTTTCTACAGTATGTGGATGGGTGGTGCCAGCACTGTTATTCTATATGTGGGGCGCCAATGTTTAAAGGTGCAATAGGCCACATCTATAAGTTATCCATTTTGTGTTTGGGGGCCAGTGAAAAAGCCTCAGGGGGGGGTCGGATTTGGCCAAAGGGCCGTAGTTTGAGGACCACTGATATAGATAGTATGCAGTTAGAAATCATCACACTGAAAATGAGATAGCAAGGCAAGTGAGTTAAGGCAGGGCACACTCTTGACTGTGCGTTTTTCCCTGTGATTCGCAGGTTTCCATCACAGTCTGCATTCTCATTTGCCATTGTGGTTTCCCACATGTGATTTTCCACGTTCGCTCTGCTATTGTTTGGATGTGGCGGAATACTCTGTAATTGTGAACATGCTTCTTGTGCAAAAAACACAAAACAAAAAAAAAGGAGAAAACTGTCTGATTTAAAATCATACAAATGGGGAGCCCTGGGGGCAGCGAGGCAGGCGGAGGCTCCACAGATTTTGAATCAATTTCCTGCATACATGCATAAATCGTTTGAAAATCTGTGTGCAGTGTGTGGGCAGCCAATAGATCCATCTCTTATTATTTATTTATTGTATTTATAAAGCGCCAACATGTTACGCAGCGCTGATCAGAAAAGGATCAATCTGATGGTCGATCTGGTGGCAGTCTGCTAGTGTACGGCCACTTTAAAAAGGTCTTTGCAAGGATTTTCACAACATAAATTAGCCTGGCCTCAGAGGCAGAAATGGAGGACTAATAGTCTGAGGCTTACTCCTGGGGAAGGGCTATTAGCGTCATGGCATGCAAACATATTGCGTGTTTCCAGCTTTGCGGAAGCAATTCAGGGTGGGCCTTAAAATGAATCACATTAATTTGGACACAGATCGCGTCTAATAATTTGGGTGCCACCATAGGCTGCGGTATAAATTGTGACTGGCGTAGTGCAGCGGTAATTTGGGCACGGGATAATTGGTGGCTATGGCAGGTGTCTGAGTTCCCGTATACTATTACAGAACTCCGGATTTCAAATTTAGTGGCATTGAGCGCAGGATAATTTGCAGTTATGGCAGGCATAGGAGCTCCACTTTACTATAGCAGAACTCCAGGTTTGAAATTTAGCAGCTATAATGGAACTTCAGGTCAGTATTAGGCATAGGGGGACCTTAGTTTGGGTGAGGCATAGGTGGGGCATTAGGCATAGGTAGGGGGTTAGGGTTAGGTGTAGGTTGGGTGCGTTAGGGTTAGGCATATGTGTGTGGGGGGTAGGGTTAGCTTAGGGTTAGGCCTACATAGGGAAGGGCTCATGTGAGAGTTAGATTAGGGATAAATCATAGTAGAATATCAGTAAATGTATCAATGTTCTACTGAGGAGAAAAGTAGATAATAGAATATGAGTTATTTTAGCAAATTTCTAATGGTAAATATAGTAAAATACTGAAAACTTACCAATATTCTCCTAACCACAAAATCTGTGCCTATTTTAACATAGCTTTTTTTAATTGTATGCCTTAAAGAGACTCTGTAACATCAAAAACCTCCCCTTGGGGGTACTCACCTCGGGTGGGGGAAGCCTCCGGATCCTAATGAGGCTTCCCACGCCGTCCTCTGTCCCGTGGGGGTCTCGCTGCAGCCCTCCGAACAGCCGGCGACAGACCCGACTGTAGATTCAATATTTACCTTTGCTGGCTCCAGCGGGGGCGCTGTGGCTGCTTTCGGCTCGGAAATAGACGGAAATACCCGATCTCCGTCGGGTCCGCTCTACTGCGCAGGCGCCGGAAACTTGCGCCTGCGCAGTAGAGCAGACCCGACGGCGATCGGGTATTTCCGCCTACTTCGGAGCCGACAGCCATCAGAGCGCCTGCGCAGGAGCCGGGAAGGTAAATATTGACGTCACAGCTGCACGGAGGGCTGCAGCGAGAGCCCTGAGGGACGGAGGACGGCGTGGGAAGCCTCATTAGGATCCGGAGGCTTCCCCCACCCGAGGTGAGTACCCCCCAGGGGACGTTTTGTCGTTACAGTTCCTCTTTAAAATGGCTGCAACTTTTTGGTCAACATAAGATCCATAAGTAAATGGTTTAATGCGTTTAGTATGCAGAAACTTGACTGATCTGTACAGATCCCAGACCTGAACACCTTTGGAATTATTATTTTATTATTAATATTTATTTATATAGCTCCTACATCTTCTGTAGTACTGTACATAGTACAAAACAAAAAATGGGAAACAAATATACATACAGTACTACCTAAAATTATTCATACCCCTGGCAAATGTTGCCTTAAAGTTACTTTTATTCAACCAGAAAGTAATTTTTTGATGGGAAATGGCATAGGTATCTCCCAAAAGTTAATAAGACGATGTACAAGAGGCATTATTGTGGAAAAAAAAACATTTCTCAGCTTTTATTTACATCTGAGCAAAAAGTGTCCAGTCCAAAATTATTCATACCTTTCTCAATAATCAATAGAAGAGTCTTTATTGGCTATTACAGCAATCAAATGCTTCCTATAATTGCAGACCAGCTTTTTGCATGTCTCCACAGGTATTTTTTGCCCATTCATCCTTAGTAATGAGCTCCAAATCTTTCAAGTTGGAGGGTCTTCTTGCCATCACCCTGATCTCTAGCTCTCACCACAGATTCTCAATTGGATTCAAGTCAGGACTCTGGCTGGGGCACTCTAAAATGTAAATGTTGTTGTCTGCTAACCATTTCTTCACCACTTTTGCTGTGTGTTTTGGGTCATTGTCATGCTGAAATGTGCACTGGTGCCTAAGGCCAAGTTTCTCTGTAGACTGCCTGATGTTGTCGTTGAGAATCCTCATGTATTGATCTTTTTTCATGGTATCGTTTCCTGTGATTAGGTTCCCTGGTCCATTGGCTGAAAAACACCCCCAAAGCATTAGGTTGTCAACACCATGTTTGACAGTTGGGATGGTGTTCTTTGGGTTGAAGGCTTCTACTTTTTTATGTCAAATGAAGGAAATATCTTTGTGACTGAACAATTCAATTTTTGTTTCATCTGACCATAACACAGAAGACCAGAAGTCTTCTTCTTTCTTCAGATGAGTATTTGCAAAGGCCAAGTGAGCTTTTGTGTGCCTGATCTGGAGAATTCGTATCTTCCTTGGTCTGCATCCGTGGAACCCAGCAGTGTGCAGTGTCCGTTGGATTGTCTGCCTTGAGACATTGCCACTAGCAAAGCCCAGATTCACCTTTCTCACTATCCTCCTGGCCAGCACAGGTATCACTTTTGGCTTCTGACCACATCATCTGAGATTTTTCACAGTGCGGAACATCTTGTATTTTTAATAATACTTTGTACTGTAGCCCTTGTAGCCCTTTCCTGACTTGTGAGCAGCCACAATGCGCAGCCACAGGTCTTCACTGAGCTCCTTTGTCTTAGCCATGACTGTCCACAAACCAACTGCAGAGAGCTGCTATTTTTCACCTGTTGAGTTGAATAAAACCGCTGTTCCCAATTAATCATGGTAATTAGGATGCTTTAGAACAGCTTGGACTATTTGGAATGATATGGAACTTTGGATTTTCCCACAGACTGTGACAGTTTGTGAAGGGTATGAATAATTTTGGACTAGACACTTTTTGCTCAAATGTAAATAAAAGCTGAGCATTTTTTTCCACAATAATGCCTCTTGTACATCGTCTTATTACCTTTTGGGAGACACCTATACTATTTCCTGTCAAAAAATTGCTTGCTTGTTGAATAAAAGTAACTTTAAGTCAAAATTTGCTAGTAATGAATAATTTTGGGCAGCACTGTAAGAAATACAAGACACTGTACAGTCATGACATTGAAAATCTGACTTTTCCAAATCCACTGGAAATCCTTTCTAGAAGAATAGAGGCTTTTTATAGCCGTGACAGCAGAGTGGCTCTACATTTTGGAAACACATGTGGGTGTCGTGATTGTGTGTCCACATAATTTTGGTATTGAAGCCTTTTTGTGCTGTTGTGACAAGTTCAGCATCGGTAACTCTTCACAGTTTATCTAAACCATATTGTATCCACTAACAAGCTGTATTAGAATTGTCATTAAACAAAAAAAAAATAAGTGGTTTCATTTGGCAGAGATTTACAGAAAAATGATTTCCGTTTATGTGCACTTTCAATACCTTTCTGTGTAATACCATAAATCTGTTATCACTAAAGGATCTTAAACGTTTGGCTCATGGTCACGATCAGGTCTGCTTCAAAAAAGGCACGTTCTTGCTGATTAAGCCTTTTTATCTCATATGTATAATACATATGCAGGACATATGTACTTTATTTTTAGTAATATCTTCACTCTAGGTATATTGCATATTCACAGTTTTTTTCTAAATTAAAATGTTTAAGAGGAACTTTAACCTCAGATTGAACTTCATCCCAATCAGTAGCGGATATCCTCTTTCCCGTGAGAAATCTTTACCTTTTTCTCGAATAGATCATGGGGGGGGGGGGGCTTGTAGGGCTGATATTGGGATGAAACCCCTCTCACAGTTTTCTGTCTGTGAATCTCAATGCATTGTGGGAAATAATGGCTTTTTCCAACTGTCAAGCAAGGTCTCCCTCTGTGCATATAACTCTGTAACGAACATTCCATACAGATCACCTGTCAGAGCTAAAGATGTCAGCACCAGTGATAAATAATTATTTTATAAATAAAAATCTGTTTCTCGTTAAATCCTTGTTAGTGTCATTGGAGAGGTTAGCCACCTCTTATTTTCTTATTTTATTGTGATTTTAACAAAGTTTTATTTATCCTGAGCTCCTCTTCACCCTTGCTGTGCTAAGATCGCCAGGTAACTGGCATTGCTTAAAAGGAAATAAATATGGCAGCCTCCATATCCCTCTTGCTTCTGTCAGGATTGATGTAGTTACCTCTGCAGCGGGGAGCCGTGCGGCCGCCGCTCCCGCGTCTGACATCACCGTGAACCTCACCGCGTCATCTCAGGCATTCCCTTTCGGTAGAACAGGTCTCTCCAGAGTGCATCAAAGCAGGGAAGCGCACGCGCACCAGGAGACAGGACCTTTATGCTTTGAGAAGGCGGGTCAGCTGACAACAATGGGCTGGCTTTCACCGCCGATTGGCTGAAGTCCGCAGGGCGGAACTTTTGGAATGTGCTGTTTTATTTAAGGACTGAGCGATCAGTGTCTCATTGTCTGCTGTTGCTGAAACTTTGCGGTGAAGCTCTCAGACCTTAGTCAGTTCCCAGTGTGTTTGATCTGGCAGGACCCCGGGGATTCACACATAGCTAGGAATACTATTGATAGCTGTAAAAGTAATATTCATTATTGTATTGATTATCTGTGTATGACTCTTTGCCTGATACTCTTGACTCCGCCCTCTGCCTCTTGATTCTGTACTCTGCCTATCTGATTGTTGACGACCTCGGCCCGATCTCGACTCTGATATTGCCTCCTGATTTTGTACTTTCGCTCATCTGATCTGTTGCCGACCTTTTGCCTGGTTCTCACTACGCCTTTGCCTGACGACTCTGTACTGCCTTCTGACCGACCTGTTACAGATATTGCCTGTACGACCACTCTACCTAGTGATAGTCCCTACAGCCAAGGGCTATCACATAAGAGTACTCCTCTGTTACTATGCACTAAAAAACACTAAAAGACACATGTGATCACACCCTGAGTAAAGTACTGACTATTGTGCTGTTAAGAGCTGTTACAGATCATTACAGCTTCAGTTGCCATTTAATACTAATCCGCTGCCCAACCCTGGTGCTATATACTATCCCATCAGCACCCCAGCTTTGCACCTTCAGTGCCTAGCACTATTCCCCTTCCTGGAAAAAAGTTCAGGAATCCTCTTACTATAAATGAGTGTACTAACATATAAACTTTTAGGCTAGGAACACACATAGCAGAAACGCTAGCATTGCGGAAAACGCAGTGTTTTCGCCGCTAATGCAAGCCAATGGGCCAAATAAAAAAAGCATATAAAAAACGCATATGTGTTTTGCATAAGTTTTGAAACATGCGTTTTTAAAAATGCTGGTTTGCTGGCACATAATGAAAGTCAATGGTAACACAATGGTATGCGTTTTTCATGCGTTCTCCATGGTTTTTATATGCATTTTTTTTATTGTTTTGTAATGTATTTCCACTTTCTGTTGTCTTCCCAGTAATTTGCATAAAAAGCAATATAAAAACGCATGGAAAACGCATATGCGCTTTTTATATGCAAACTGCAAACACATAAAAACGCATGCAAAACTCTTTAAAAACGCATATGCAGGGAAAAAAAAACACCAATGCAGATTCACCAAAAGCGGGTAAAAACACACACACACACACACACACACACACACACAATAAACGCACAAGGCAGAAAACCCGCCCATTCACACACAGTCATGTGTGCACCCAGCCTTATTGTGTGAAATTATGCTTCTGAAATGTTGGTCGCATGGCATGACCACAAGCAATGGAGTACAGGGACAGAGTTTTAGACTGTATGGGTGGAGTTACCACTTGCCACACCTAAAATTGCATCATCCTATTGATCAGATTACGAGGTGGAAGGCCGAAACTCAGTCTCTCTGAGAAAATTGCTGCCTATAGCAGTGACAATCTGTGGTGCAGCAAGTGGCCAGTGTCCTGGCTTCTGGAACTCTAGTGATTTGTTTGATATCAGCTAATTTATGGAACTAATAATCAGAGAGAAACAAGCTCTGGAACTCAGTTGTCTACACAGATCTAGGAAACTGTGTGGCTAGAGTGGGGCTTAAATGAAATGGTACGTTATTTTTAAAAGATGTGGTTCTTCTTACCATGTGGTTTATATCATCCTTTTTCGTAAAAGACTGAAAAGAAAATCTCTACACAGTTAGTGAGTTAAGAGACTTAGTGTTCATGTGTTCACCACTGGTTGTCCAGTTTAAAGATGACAACAGACAACTATAAATTCCATTTCAAAGGTTGGATTGTCTGTAAAGTATTAATTGCAGTCAAAAGCTGGTTAATTGTCGCTTTTACATGAGACACTTGAAGCCTTCTAACACCATGAGCCAACAACAAAGTTTTTTTTAGCACTATGAAGTAGTAAAGCTCATGTTGCGATGCTTACAATGGGAAATGTGCTGAACGCCTGTAGACTAACGAAGCCCACATTACATAACTTACGTCGGTTTTTAATCTAAGATATAATAAAAATGTATTTCATTCCACACTGCCAGAATGAAGAAGAGGTCCACCAGGACGTCTCTCACCCAGGCAGTCGCTTTTTTGAACTCCTCCTGTTGGGCCACCTCTACAGAACCATCCCATCCACAACCACAAGACACAGGAACACCTTCTTCCCCCAAGTAGTCCTCATGCTGAACTCCAGCCCCCCCCCCCCCCCTCTGTGCTCTAGCCCCTTGGTCAGCACAATTTAATTCACAATTCATTTCACAGACAGTAAATGCCCACCCTCACATTTGGACAACATATCACCAACTCCATGCAACCCTGTGAAACTCCCAGCTCCACGACATAGCTGTTTTAGAGTCCTATTGTTTGCACCCTATGCCCTGTACTTTACTGCTCATGTCTGTATCGATGTGTTTTCCCATTTACCTATGTCTGTCTCATGTACTACTTCCATTGCCACGTGAACCACAAACAATTCCGGGTATGTCATTCGGTGTACTTGGTGAATAAAGGTGATTCTGATTTTGAATTCTGTGCTTATAAGTTGGTATTTAAGGCTGAAGTGCAAACAAAAATGTTTGGCTTTACACCTCTACCTGGTGGTTTTTGTAGTATGACTGAAGAGGTGGATTAGTCTTAAACAAATAGCCCTTCTATGGCGACCTTTGCACACTTCCATTGTCTGATTTATTTTAGATCTATGCACCATGGTGACTTTAATAAAGAGACTGCATTGCCCAAATAGATACAAAAAAAAATCTGAGGACCTCAATGGACCAAAGAAACCACTTGACCAACCAGTAAAATATTTTCTAGATTATTGAAGTCAATTTTAAATGCACATACAGTATATACATGCAGATAAGCTCTCCCACACATACGGCAAAAAATAGGCCAAAATATATGAACCACTGATTGGCCGACCCCTCACCCCTACACAGATGGTGCAATCAACTGTCCCGGTGGGTGCAAAGTGCGCTGCGGAATGTGCTGCAGAAGATATACTTACCTGTCCTCGCTTCAGCTTGCTTCCTTTAGTGTCCTGTTCAGCTTCATGTGACCACAGTGAGCCTGGAGCTCTAGTGGCTTGTTCAGAAGCTTCTGGGGTCACTAGAGAAAGAAAGCTGAAGTGAGGACAAGTAGCTATGTATTCTGCAGCACTTTCCGCAGCGCACTCTGTATATGGGAGCTGCCGCGCACATCACCCCAATATATCCCTTGCAGATAGGTCAACTCCCCCCCCCCCCCCCCCCACACACACACACACACTTTACACCAAAAATGTGGGTGTCAAAAGTTGGCCTATCCATGGTTGTTCCCTTAGACTTAATAAACTATCCAAAAAACAGTTATAGTCCCATATTGAATTCCATTCTCTCTTACGTTTTCTCTTAGGGGATATTTTGGCACCATAAAGTAATATAATACTTAGAATAATTTTGACAGTACTTCTTCACCTACTTTTTCAGTTGCAACTTGCTGAAAAGTTATCTTAATTAGAAAATGAAAAATGATCTCCTAGCAGAAAAGGGCAATTAAAGAAGGGCCATAGAGTTAAACTTTTTAAATGTTTATGGGGTATCTATATATCCAAAAGGCAGTTGAAATATGCCCAGCATGGGCGCAGTGCTGCGCAGCCATGTTACAACTACTTGTGTAATGACAGAGGGAGTGTGTGTGTGCGCGGTATTAACTAAACTGCGGTTAAGTGTAATGCATAAGCAGTAGGCATGTTATGCATGGTATTTAGATGCAAGAAAAATTACCAGGTGTAACTAATTAATGTTTGCTAGTTACTTACATTATTTACTTACCTGGAGTAACACATTACCTATATAAGTAATGCATGAACCTAACTAACTAGTCCCAATTAGGTGTTATGCTTGATCTTCCTGTGAATTATGCACAGTATTATCATTGTGTGCTTTAATATGTATTAGTATCCGTGCAAATAGGACATTTTATAAACATACATTTTGCAGTAGCAATAATCAACAAACATCCATGGGGGGGGGAGGGGTGGGACCGTCGGTGAGGGGTATGTGGGCGGTGGGGTTGTGCACGTGGCTGCTACTCATTGTCTATGGGCTGGAGTGAATTGGTTAAATCACAAACAGAGATGTGTTTTGTCTAATTATTCATGTTTTCCTCAAAGAATGGTACAAATAAAATGGATTCTCAATAAAATGGAGAATCCTTTTTTTAAATTTGCATGCTAACATTCAAATCCCTTCACAACCTAGGCCCAGGATAGCGGAAGGATTTGTTGCAACTATGTCATACCTCCCACAACCTTAAATCAAAAGGATCCAATAACTTGACCACCCCCAGAGTTCAACTAGTAAACTTTGGATGAGGAGCTTTCTGCCATGCTGCCCCTATAGGGGCCCATACACTCAGCCGATTTTCTGGCTGACCGATCGATCCCGATCGATCAATCGATCGATTGCAAATCGGTTGGCCAATCGACCGATCGATGGCCAATTTTGATCGATTTTGATGGATTTCCATCGAACTGGCAGGGTGGAAAATGTAGGTCGATCTGATGAGATTGCTTATCAGTTTGCATTGGCCTTAATGGAAATCTGATGGCAAAAAAATGCCATCAGATCGAATTTCAATAGATTTCAAACTGAAATCTATTGGAATTCTATCCTGGTAAAAAATGTTCTAAAAACGCATCAGATAGATCATCAGATGCATTTCTTATCTATCTGCTGCCAATCTGACGAGTGTATGGGCACCATATCTGTGGAGTTCCCTGCCAAATGTAATCAAGACAGCTCCAATCCTGGATACGTTTAAATCTAAACTGAAAAGCCACTTGTTTAGCCTGGCATTTATGATCACATAACTTTTCCCCCTGTACGCACCACTATATACTGATCTGAGACAAGCTTATGTGCTTTGGGTCCTACGGGAGAAAAGCACTTTACAAATGTTTCGTTGTTGTTGTTGTTGTTCATTATACAAAATATGCCAGGGTATGTAATCGTATGAGCAGAAATTAAAACTAAGTATATAATTATAATGTACATGATCTGAGGTTTCTTCCAGTGAAGACCATGTGACAAAACACATTTTTATTGTTCCAGAGTGGCACACAAGACAAATACTATTGTTATAGACAGTAGACCGTAGACAGAAGGAATTCTCTCCCTTTGACTTTTCAAATGCTCCTATTAGCCTGAATTGTGATGGATAACCTCACTGACTGACAGTAATCTCAAGATCTCACCTCACTTTATTTTCACTTCCATTTACATACCGTATGTTCCAGTTCCTCTAAATGCTGATAAGAAGCAGGTAATCTCTGGGGATGTGGCTTATACTCACATGCTCACTATATACTGTTTTTTTCTTTTTTCATCTCATTAACTTTACAGCTAGAGTTAAGCACCGCAGGAGATGAGTGTCTAATAGTTCTCTCAAGCTTTATAGAAGACCTCACACAAAACCTGTGACAGAAACGTATAGGAAGGAAACGGTGAGTGCATGGACTTTTCAGAGGTCTTAAATTAGTGGTTCTAGCTTCAAATAAACAACCATGTGTGATTTAAAACCCTTCAGGGTATTAAACATTGTTTTAAATGTCTAGAAATAATTGTTATTGAAAACCTGTGCTTGGGTGCAGAAAAATGATAGTTTTGGCTACAGATCATTTTTTTAATGGCTCATTTGTTATCTACTTTAAATACAACACAGCTTACAGTAATAAAGTTTATACAGATGGTTTGAAAGCAGCCTTACATACTAATGTAAGACATTGCTCAAGATAAAACAGAAAGATCTGTGTCCAAGAACCTTGGTGGTCTCCTGAAAATATGGGAAGTCAATGAATTCTGACAACTCTCCATAGCTAGTGAGGTTTGCTCATTATAATAATAATAATAATAATAATAACAACCATAACATTTGTATAGTGTTTTTCTGCTGTCGGACTCAAAGTGCTTGAGAGGTGACCCCACTAAGGGCAACTCAATAGGCCACCACAACGTGTTAGTGGGGTTTGCCTATAGACTCCTTACAGAATAGGTATTGGTCTGACTGTGTCAAAGGTGGTGTCTTTAACCAGTACACTATCCTGTAGAAGCCTGTATATATGGAATTAGAGGATATACTGTACATATACTGACACAATGCAGAATTTCAGGTACTTCCATTGAACCTGGTCAAATTAACATGGTGATTTGGGTACCAACACAAGCAATACAAGGGTTATCAGTGGCATAGTTGAGTTGTTGGCTGGTTGAATTTGGTGGCATCATTGTAGCCAAAGAGATGCAGGAAAGCCAGTATCAGAAGAGAAGGGTTAAGCATTGATGAGAAGGGCTGGGGGATAGTGCGGTAAAGGTCGGCATCATTAGGTAAGGGTTAGAAGATAAGGGTAAAGTAAAGAAAAGGAAAAATAAGCTAAGCTATTGATAATTTTAAGAGTAAAATTACATATACAGCTAGGCATCAGGAAGGGGGGATTGGCAGGGCAGTTTCTAGGCTAAATTGCACCCAGGGCAAGGGTGTAAAAATGGTGCCCCCCTCCTCTGGGGACTCGCAAACCCTTACTCTTTATGGACAGTCACACAGCCACAGATCACAAGTAGATCTGTCTACTTAAGTGACTAAGTGTGCATCTGCGTAGCTCAAAATCGAATCCCTACCATAGTCATGTCAATTGTAGTCTAGGGCCAATTTTTGAGGGGGAAGCCAATTAACTTATCTGTATGTTTGGGGATGTGAGAGGAAACATGAGTGCTCAGAGGAAACCCACACAGACAGAGGCAGCACATACAAACTCATTGCAGATAGTGCCCTGGTTAGAATTTAACCTGGGAATCCAGTGCTGCAAGGAATGAGATTATTTAAAGAGAATCTGTATTGTTAAAATCACACAAAAGTAAACATACCAGTGCGTTAGGGGACATCTCCTATTACCCTCTGTCACAATTTCGCCGCTCCCCGCCGCATTAAAAGTGTTTAAAAACAGTTTTTAAAAGTTCGTTTATAAACAAACAAAATGGCCACCAAAACAGGAAGTAGGTTGATGTACAGTATGTCCACACATAGAAAATACATCCATACACAAGCAGGCTGTATACAGCCTTCCTTTTGAATCTCAAGAGATCATTTGTGTGTTTCTTTCCCCCTGCATCTCTCATGCACTGAAGTTTCAGGCTGCTCTTTTCTTCCTGCAAACAGCTTTGCCCTTGTCTGTAATTCCTCACTATGTGAAAGCCCAGCCAGCTCAGAGGACGATTTATCCAGCTTGTAAAAGATAAGAGAGAAGAGAGAAGCTGCTCTAATCTAAATAACACACAGACAGTGTGCATAGAGGGGCCTGGAAGGGGGGGGGTTCATAGCAGAACCACAACACTGAAGAACTTGGCAGCCTTCCAGACACAGGCTGACAAGTCTGACAAGAGAGAGATAAGTTGATTTATTACAGAGACTGTGATAGTACAAAGTGCTGCAGTAAGCCAGAACACATTAGAATAGCTTTTGGAACTTGTAGGATGATAAAAAACAGGATGCAATTTTTGTTACGGAGTCTCTTTAACTCTTAAATAATTAAGAATCACCATACATACATACAACAATTTATTGCATGTATTTTAATTTGGTCATTGTAAAGACTAAAGTCAGAACAGGAAGCAAGTATAGCCAGCTTTCCCCTCTGCAGTCAGATGGTAGTGTGAAATTACAGGGAGAACAGAGTAGACAGAACATTCACCACTCCTTTGTTTAACAAAAATGGTGAAATTGAGGGGACCCCACCCAAACCGGAGGACAGATAAGTATAAGGACCCTCAACTACACAGACAGTGTAGTTAAGTGTCAGTTAAGGTGCCCTTGAAGCAAAACTTTGCTGATTTCTGGTCATGTTTATAGAGCTTATATCATGTGTTTACCACAAGCTGGTAACAAAAAATGTAAAAAACAAAATAAATAACTTTTTATAAATAAAATAATAATAATAAAATGTAATAAACAAAATAAATATTGTTTTATATAAATAAAATAATAAAATAAACACTTCTTGGGGATATAAAATGGATGTGAGCCATGGAAAACATATGACATCAATTAGTAAATATGTTTCATGAATTAATTTGGTTTGAAGAAAAACTTTTTGCTTCTGATTTCTCCTTAAATTCATACAGGTCGCTATGTCCACCATTCTTTTCCTATCTGTGACCTCTGTGATCTTTTATAGGCCAAAGATCAATGATAAGAAAGTAATTTGGTTAAACGCACATCCTTGTTATATGTGTCCCTGTTTAGTGATGTTGCTTCTCTGCAGGCTGACTAAAAATGGGAAAGAAAGCCCCATGATTGCACCTAACGCTGAAATCATGTATCTTGCAGGCTGTGTAAAATTCTATTCGTGTTTCTCTTCAGAATTACTTAAAGTAGTCGTCAGGGAAAATGTAATAAAATAAGTGCTACTTACCGGGGCTTCCTCCAGCCCCAAGCTCCCAGCATGTCCCTCGCCGCAGCTCTCCCCACAGCCGTTCGCCACAGCTCCTTCGCCGGTCCCCGGCGATGACATCAGGTCGACCTCCAGGTCGGCCTGTACTGCACCTGTGCGAGCGGCGCTGTCAATCACCGCCACGTGGGCCGGAGCGGACTGCGCAGGCGCAGAACTACTGCGCAGGCGCAGTACAGGCTGACCTGGAGGTCGCCCTGACGTCATCGCCGGGGACCAGGAAGGAGCTGTGGCGAACGGCTGCGGGGAGAGCTGTGGTGAGGGACATGCTGGGAGCTTGGGGCTGGAGGAAGCCCCCGGTAAGTAGCACTTTTTTTATTACATTTTCCCTGATGACTCCTTTAAGCACTTGAAGACTGTGTGTTAACCCCAACCCCCCCCCCCACCCCGAGTGACCAGGCCATTTTTAGATAATTGGGCCTCTGCAGCTTAAAGGCATAGCTACAGGGCCGCACAACACAGCACACAAGTGATCCCCCCTTTTCTCCCCACCAACAGAGCTCTCTGCCATCTAACAGTCTCCCGAGTGGTGATTGTGGCTCAGAGACTGAAGACGGGGCGGAGCTCCGCCCCCGAGCATGAGATGCGCGTGCAGTGTGTGCACGATCTCCTGCTAGCCCCATGGAAGACTGTTCATGCCAATCGGCGTGGAGCTGTCCTGGGGCTGCCGCACTGCTCACGCAATTGGCGTGGAGCAGTCGGCAAGTAGTTAAAGGATACGTCCAGGCGAAAAAAAAAACCACGAAACAAAAATCCACTTATGCCTGCACAGTACTGTCCTGATGACGTCAGCACGATCACGGGACCTGCGCAGTAGAGCACAGAAAAAGCTGACCTGGAAAGCCAGCCTGGCGAGGTCAGCATCTGCAGTAGAGGAGTCTGGGAGCCACCGGAGCTCGGCAAGGGCACAGCACGGCTGCCAGGGGCTGGAGGAAGCCCCAGGTACGTGGGATTTTTTGTCTGCTTTTTTGCCTTAACGACAACGTATCCTTTCGAAGCCCATCCAAAAGTCAAAGAAAAACAGACCATTTGTCTAGTGCTGACTAGAGATGCCGGCGAACATCTCTAAATCAATGGGCCTCTTACTACTTCCGGGTCGCAATGACCCGGAGTAGTACGCCTGCGCTGCCCGGCGGAGCGCGTCCTTGATCGCGCTCCTGTTGCCGGGCACTCTCTGCGCATGTGCGTGACGTCATGAGTGCTCATGCGCAGAGAGACTGCTTCCTAATTAATCAGCCTGCAGCTGGTGACGCAGTACTGCGTCGCTGGTCCTGCAGCTGCCACTTTGCCGACGCACGGTATAAGCGTGCGGTCGGCAAGTGGTTAAAGGATACCCGAAGTGACATGATGAGATAGACATAGGTATGTACAGTGCCTAGCACACAAATAACTATGCTGTCTTCCTTTTTTTCTTTCTCTGTCTAAAAGAGTTAAACATCAGGTATGTAAGTGGCTGACTCAGTCCTGACTCAGACAGGAAGTGACTACAGTGTGACCCTCACTGATAAGAAATTACTATTATAAAATACTTTCCTAGCAGAAAAAGGCTTCTGAGAGCAAGAAAGAGATAAAAAGGGGAACTTCTTATCAGTGAGGGTCACACTGTAGTCACTTCCTGACTGAGTCAGGACTGAGTCAGCTACTTACATACCTGATATTTAACTCTTTCAGGCAGAGAAAGAAAAAAAGGAACACAGCATAGTTATTTGTGTGCTGGGCACTGTACATACCCATGTCTATCTCATCATGTCACATGTCACTCTGGGTATCCTTTAAGTAACATCCCAGGTGCTGGTGCTGGTGTGTTTTATATTCCAGGGATCCAAAACTTTTTAGTGTAGCCACCAGAAAAGGTTGGCTTTATCCTTGGCTTCTTGCTTTTCCTCCTAGACAGCTTGTAACACATAATATTAAAATCAATAATTCAACTTCTTTATTTAATATATTATAATCCACATGGGATTCATTGCTTAGCTTCCAGTATGTATTTAATATGACAATGTATTTAATTTACTGTATGTGTGTGTGTGTGTGAAGGTGTCTGTCAGAAGTGCTCAATATTATTAGTGTTTGAGCATCAAATCATCCCCTTTATTTTGTCTCCAGCAAAGGAAGCTAAAAAAACAAAAACAAAATAATACAATAAATAAAATCTGTTTTCGGTGTTGTTCCAGTTCCAAACATGTTCTGTTCACTTTGTTCCCTGTTCTTATTTAATAAGTACTGGCCAGAGCAGAGTTGTGAACTTGTAGAGGTGAGACAGGACTTCTTTATGATCAAAAAAAGGCCTGCCTAATTGTGGAGGGTTTTCAAACTGTATAAATTAGCATCTATAAGCATCTAAGCATCTATAAATTAGATTCTATAAATAACCATCTATAAATTAGCATATATAAATAAGCATCTACAAATTAGCATCTACAAATTCCATTCTATGTTCGCTATGTCTGTAGCAGGGTACAGTAACTGTGTAACCTTACATTTCATTCTTGCTTTGTCCTAGTCCCTGTTCCAAAAAAGTTAAGACACAGTGTAAAATGTAAATAAAAGCAGAATGCGATGACTTGCATATTATTTAAACCCTAAATGAAAGGTGCTGGGATTCAGCAACAGAGTAGAGGAGTAATCTGAGGGAGCTTGCCAATCCAGAGGAGGAGGGGCCAGTGTAAATTAATGATGTATATGTCCTTGGCAGCACCTTGTAGAGTGTACCGGTACTGAACTGAGAATAATTCTTTTTTGGATGTATTTAAAATGTGATGCTTTTTTCTAGTCTAACTTTATTTTCTACACTATTTAATTTCAACAGTGTCCCTTCCATTCCTTTTTATTACATTAAAGGTGGCCACACACCACACACCACACGAATTTTTAAATATCTGTTCAATTTAAGAATTGCAATCAATTCTGACTGATTGTAACATTTCAAAAATATGATCAATGTACCACACACTTATGTTCAATTTTTCCCCAATTATGATAACAATGATTGGAAACTCTGAGAATATTGCTAGGGTGTGTTTAATAATAAATTGACAATCTAACACACCCCATATAATCTTTAGAAAGTTTGAAGAAAAATATCTGGCATTCCGGATCGATAAAAATCGAAGAAAACGGGAAATCCGATCGGATTTTTCAGTCGAATGAAAAAAAAGCTTTAGATTTTTTCGGGAGATCCGATCGTTTTTATCGAATTACCATAAAATCGGATCATTTTATTGTATCGTGTGTGGCCACCTTTAGTGCCCTCCTGACTGCAGCCACACTCCTGCTCCACAGTTGCAGCCAAGAATGAGTGCATTTGTACTGAGCATGTGTTAATCCAAAAACTGCAAATGCTCAGTAAGGCCTCTTGCCCACTACATGCGATTCCAATTTTTTATACGATCCGATTTTTGATTCTGATTAAAAAACATAGCAGCATGCAGTACTTTTTTTAATCAGAGGCGGGGTGCACACCTAACATAATAACATGAAAGGCTGTGTTTTATGTCATGTTTTATGTTAATGTTGTGTGCGTTTTTTTGTGCATTTTACTGCATTTTTGGTGCGTTTGCGATGCATTTTTCATGTGCTTTACGTGCGTTTTAATGCGTTTGTTGTTCGCATATACAAAACACATATGCATTTTGTATGCTTTTTCATGCGTTTTTTTTTATATTTCTATTTATGCAAAACACTAGTAGTAAAAATGTTTCTGTACCGTGTTAGCCAAACAATATATGTAGGTAGAAAGTCTTGTAAAAGTAATACCTTTTAATGGCTAACTGATAAAGTTAAATAATGCAAGCTTTCTGGGATCTAGTCCCCTTCTTCAGGCATATTTCTAGATTTTAGCTGTAGTAAAACACTGATGCAGGGAAGCTGCATGAAGATGGCAGTTGTACTGGTTGCTGTTTAGCAGTTAGATCTAACTGCTAAACAGCAACCAGTACAACTGCCATCTTCATGCAGCTTCCCTGCATCAGTGTTTTACTACAGCTAACATCTAGAAATATGCCTGAAGAAGGGGACTAGATCCCAGAAAGCTTGCATTATTTAACTTTATCAGTTAGCCATTAAAAGGTATTACTTTTACAAGACTTTCTACCTACATGCAAAACACTAGGAAACACCTATAAAAACGCAACGAAAATGCATGAAAAACGCATGCCATTGAGCTCCCATTTACTTTTATTATATGCATTTCTGATGCTTTTATGAATATTATGCAACAAAACCTGCATTTTTAAAAACGCAGGTTAGAAAATGCATATGCATTTTTATATGCGTTTTTTTCCTGCAGCCCATAGACTTCCATTAGCGGCAAAAATGCAGCATTTTATGGTGGTCTGCGTTTTTCATATGCAATTTTTTTGTGTTTGTTAAGGATTTTTCAGATTGTGGCAAAAATGACTAGAAATTGAAAATGCACACAAGGGGCTTGATTCACTAAGACAAATAGCATGCCTTGTCCAAGTTAACACGCCTTATTATAAATAACATGCCTTATCAGAGATAGCACTCCTTATCAAAGTTATAAAGCCTTATCAGAGTAGCATAGCGAGCGCTACGCACTTATGCCTGCTAATTGGCAATTATGAGAGATCCACTCGTCCTACCCTGGGTCCCTGTGGGTTCGTAGCACTCGTTATGCTACTCTGATAAGGCATGTTAACTTTGATAAGGAGTGCTATCTCTGATAAGGCATGTTGGGCTTGATTCACAAAGCGGCGCTAAGTGTTAAAAGCCTCTTAATGCCCCATAAGTAGCTCTGCACGCACTAACGGCTGTGCAGAGTTACCTCGCACCCAGGCCCGTTCAGTGCACGCGCAGCGTGCATCGCGGGTAATAGTGCGTGGTGCGATGTTATCGTCGCACCCGCTGCCTCTTAAACGTTGCACCTGGTGCGCCGAAAATGGCGCATCAGGTGCCCCCGAAATGGCTCATCAAAGCGCTGCTTAACGGGCACTCGATGAGCTGGTTTTGGCGCACCATGTGCTACATTTAAGGGGCAGCGGGTGCAACGATAATGTCACACCGCACACTATTACCCATGATGCACGCTGCGCGCGCACTGCGCGGGTCTGTTAGTGATGTGTGGGCACAAACTACTTAGTGCCGTGGTTTGTGCCCACTAAGTGATAGGGCTCCGTAACCGGCTTAGCGCCTGTTAGTGAATCAAGTCCGTTATCTCTGACAAGGCGTGTTTACTCGGATAAGACATGCTATTTGTCTTAGTGCAGGGCTTTTCAACCTGTGGTACGCGTACCACCAGTGGTACTTTGCTGTTGGCCAGGTGGTACACACGAGGTTTGCCTGCCACTTGTTCTGGTTCTATCTTGCCTCCACAAAGTTCACTTTCTGATCTGAGGCCTGACTCTGAATTATTCTGCAGGGCAGCACAGCAGGGACCTGGGGGTGGGGGGAGGCCCTGAATGCTAAAGAGGCTTCCCCCTTCTTTCGAGGGGATCCAGCGATAGAATCCACCGAAGATCTCCTTGTCCGTATGCCTACTGCACACTGCACAGGCGCATGGGTGGTACTTGTAAATTTTCAGTTGATAAAAGTGGTACAATTAGTGAAAAGATTGAAAACCCCTGTCTTAGTGAATCAAGCCCAATGTGTGAAAAAGCAAATGGTCGTCCAATTTTTAAAAGCACAAAAAATGTGCAAACAGAACATAAGCGAATGTCAAAAATATGTAATTTCCAACTGGTCCATTGACACTCATGTTCTTCCCTGGGGCATCAAATAGATCAAAAACAGCCCTGGTCAGCTGACTAATGAATATAAGCAAGCAGTATGTGGCACCCTGTGATCATTAACATGCAGGATGCCGTCCGTATACAGTTAAAATGGTAATGGGTGAGGCCCAAGGAAAGTTAGCTTGTGAGAAAAGTGTTGTATATCACGACACTCAGTCTCAGAACAATGCAAAGAAGTATTTGGTTCTTTTCTTTATTACCTGAGCACATTTCCTCTGCTACATTTGAGAATCCATTTTCATATAATGCAAATAATTTTCATAAATGTATAATGCTAGAAGTGATCTGAATCCCTTTTGCAATAGAAAGAAAACAACATGAAGAAACACCGCAATCTACTTGAAGATTCCCCATGAGGACTTTGAACTCTGGAAAAGTGCATTGCTTCAGTACAGGTGTTTCCTGTTAAGTCTCTAGCACTCCATACAGCATGTCTGGGTTGCCTGTCCCATCTGGACAGAAATATGGCAGGGGCTTGTTGAATACTTTCAACTTGTGTAATCCAAACCAGAGATAAACAGGGATAAACAGGCGGTTAAAAATAGATTCAGACCTGTTTACTCCATCCAGCCTGTGCTCAGTGGTCACACTACACTAAAATAAAAATAATTATGGTACCTCAGTTTATCAATAGGACAGAAAACTAACAAAGGGATAACTTTACTGTATTTATCAATGACAGGGGACAAATTAATAAACACAAAGAATAAGCAAAGGAAAAATAATAAAGAGAATTCAGTGTAAACTTACTGACAAGATAATATTTTACACTGGTGTTGATATTTCCATGTAGTGTACTTTGATGTAAAAGTACTGTATTATTGTTAAAATACAAGTGATATCTAGTAAGTTAACCTTTTGAATCTCCTACCCTAAGCTACACCAATAAGGCCCCTTTCACATGGGCAACTGACAGGCGGTGGGTTCACCACCTGTGGGTTGCTCTCCTGCATCGGCCAAGCGCTTCAATGACACTTTCTTCGGGCCTCTTTGAGGACTGGCGTTCTTTTACATCAGGCAGGAAGGATGGCGTAGCTGTATAGAGTGACGTCGCTGGTAGTGATGGGCTGAACCTCCGATTTTAGGTTTGCGAACCGGGTTCGCGAACTTCTGCGGAAGGTTCGGTTCGCGAAAAAGTTCGCGAACCGCAATAGACTTCAATGGGGAGGCGAACTTTGAAAAATAGAAAAAAATATGCTGGCCACAAAAGTGATGGAAAAGATGTTTCAAGGGGTCTAACACCTGGAGGGGGGCATGGCGGAGTGGGATACACGCCAAAAGTCCCGGGGAAAAATCTGGATTGAACGCAAAACAGCGTTTTAAGGGCAGAAATCACATTGAATGCTAAATTGCAGGCCTAACGTGCTTTAAAACATCTTGCATGTGTATACATCAGATACACATAGTTGATCCTTTCAGAAGTATATTAAAATATAACTTTTATTAGTTTATATAAAATCACTTATTTTTGTTTTTGTTGTTTTCAATTTATGCACATAACAGAGTAGGGTTCTCAGTATTTGAAAGAGCACCTGTACCTATAAAAAGGATTCCTATAACATTGCTCTAACCCTATACTCTGACTTATTGCTATTAACTTGCTACATATAAGATACTACCCCCCACCAATCCAACATGTTTCGACTCCCTAATTGGAGTCGTCGTCAGGGAAAAAGTGCTTAGTGTAAAGGTTGCTAGTGCATTAAGAGAAAGCTAAAGCATTATAAATACATTTGGTATTGTAGAAAGGAAACAATTATCCCCCTGCTTCTAAATCTGGAGGACCAACTTAGCTACCTGTATCATGTCAAAATATAGTCAGCATTAGTGTTGGGCGAACACCTGGATGTTCGGGTTCGGGAAAGTTCGCCGAACATGGCCGCAATGTTCGGCATGTTCGGGCCGAACCCCGAACTCCCCGAACATCCCGCTTTTGGGGGCCCTATGGGGTCGCAGGCATAAGGGGGGAGCATGCCCCGATCGCGGGGGGGGTCGGAAATTCCCCCCACCCCCTCCGCTAGCGCTCCCCCCTCTGCCCGCTTCCCCATTCAAAAGTTAGGAAGTGAAACTGTACCTGTGCGGCCGGTAGTGGGTGACTGGCAGTGGGCGGCACTATGGGAGAGACTGAGGAGGAGGAGGAGTCCGGAGAGTGACGCGTTGAGGGAGGCCGGGCAGTGGGCGGATCAGCAGTAGTACGGTACTACTGCTGATCCGCCCACTGCCCGGCCTCCCTCAACGCGTCACTCTCCGGACTCCTCCTCCTCCTCAGTCTCTCCATAGTGCCGCCCACTGCCAGTCACCCACTACCGGCCGCACAGGTACAGTTTCACTTCCTAACTTTTGAATGGGGAAGCGGGCAGAGGGGGGAGCGCTAGCGGAGGGGGTGGGGGGAATTTCCGACCCCCCCCGCGATCGGGGCATGCTCCCCCCTTATGCCTGCGACCCCATAGGGGGCCAGTATTCGGGCGAACAGGGCCCTGTTCGTGCCGAACAGGGGCCCTGTTCGGCCAGGCAATGAGCTGTTCGGGCGAACCCGAACAGTTTGGCCGAACACCACCAGGTGTTCGGCCGAACGCGAACATCACCCGAACAGGGTGATGTTCTGCAGAACCCGAACAGTGGCGAACACTGTTCGCCCAACACTAGTCAGCATCCCTGATAATAATCATGTATGTATAGTATGTTTTAGGGTATATATATATATACAGTAGAGGATATAATATATAAAGATTGAATCCCTCTAGTATACAATAATATAGGTATATACCTTGTATAATTGTTAAAGCAACATGAATATCAAGATATGGGATAAAATATATATATTTGCTTTATTGGTTGTGATTTAATATGATAAAATAACTAATTCCAGCACAAAACGTGCTCTTTCAAATACTGAGAACCCTACTCTGTTATGTGCATAAATTGAAAACAACAAAAACAAAAATAAGTGATTTTATATAAACTAATAAAAGTTATATTTTAATATACTTCTGAAAGGATCAACTATGTGTATCTTATAGAAATCAGATTTGTGAATTATGTGTATACATCAATCAGGTAGTGTAATTAGAGTACTGCTTCACACTGACACACCAAACTAACTGTGTAACGCACCGCAAGTTACCAGCTGTTTGTGTAGTGACGTCCTTGCTGGACTACTGCGCAACATGGCGTGATTGCTCTTCCTCACTCAGTGATGTCAGGTAATGTGTGACTGCCTTATCAACTTTCCATGGCATTGTTAAAAAGCTTACGTTTTGTTTTTAAATTACATTTTCTACTTGCTGTGTACTTGTTCAGTACCGCTACAATGAGAATCATATGGAGGCGGGCAAGTCTGCCATTTGTGACCCCGGGTAATGGCCGGGGAATGAGGGATGGAATCTGGTGTGGAGCCTGAGCAACGGCTACCACTACAAAGGGAAGGAGGGCAGCAGGCAGGCATGCACGCCCGCCCCGAGGTAGTGACCAAAAATAACAATACAGGAGGAGGACTTTCGAGGCCCTGCTTTGTATTTGAAATGAATTAACTTTAAATCCTTTAACGAGAAAAAGTTATGGCGGGCAAAGATGACACCACATTCCTTTCACGAGAATCGTATGGAGGCGGGCAAGTCTGCCATTTGTGACCCCGGGTAATGGCCGGGGAATGAGGGATGGAATCCGGTGTGGAGCCTGAGCAACGGCTACCACTGCACATCCAAGGAGGGCAGCAGGCAGGCATGGCCGCCCCGAGGTAGTGACCAAAAATAACACAGGAGGACTATCGAGGGCTTGCTGTATTTGAAATGAATGTACTTTAAAGCCTTTAACGAGAACCAGTTATGGCGGGCAAAGATGACGCCACATTCCTTTCACGAGAATCATATGGATGTGGTGCTTGTTGTAGCGCTAGTGGCTGCGGGAGATGAGGTGTTCTGTGTTAAATACTCAAGCACGTCCTCACAATTTTGGGAAGTGCCTTCTTCTGAGCACTGCACTTTGGGCCAGGTCCGCACGAAATCACAGCAACACCACCTCGCACAGACCTGCCAGTGCCGGGTGGCCTTCCTCTGGGTCTGCCTCTACCTCTTCCTCTACCTGGTTTGTCCATTTTGTCCATCTCGGGGGGAAGCTAGGTAAATGCAGTGAGGTGAGTTCACTCAACACAAAAGGTAGTTATATGCAGAGAGGTGAGTTCACTGAACACAAAAGGTAGCTATATGCAGTGAGGTGAGTTCACTCAACCCAAAGGTAGTTATATATGCAGTGAGGTGAGTTCACTGAACACAAAAGGTAGTTAGATGCAGTCAGCTGAGTTCACTCAACACAAAGGTAGTTATATATGCAGTGAGGTGAGTTCACTGAACACAACAGGTAGTTATATGCAGTCAGCTGAGTTCACTCAACACAAAGGTAGTTATATGCAGTGAGGTGAGTTCACTCAACCCAAAGGTATTTATATATGCAGTGAGGTGAGTTCACTCAACCCAAAGGTAGTTATATATGCAGTGAGGTGAGTTCACTGAACACAAAAGGTAGTTAGATACAGTGAGGTGAGTTCACTCAACCCAAAGGTAGTTATATATGCATTGAGGTGAGTTCACTGAAGACAAAAGGTAGCTATATGCAGTGATGTGAATTCACTCAACCCAAAGGTAGTTATATATGCAGTGAGGTGAGTTCACTGAACACAAAAGGTAGTTAGATGCAGTAAGCTGAGTTCACTCAACACAAAGGTAGTTATATGCAGTGAGGTGAGTTCACTCAACAGAAAAGGTAGATATGCAGTGAGGCAAGTTCACTCAACACAAAAGGTAGTTATGTGCAGCGAGGTGGGTTCACTCAACACAAACGTAGGTGTATGCAGTGATGAGGTGCGTTAACTAAACACAACAGGTACTAGTAGTAGATAAATGCAGTACTGGGTAGTACAATGTGCAGCTCCCTGTCACACACACAGGTAGTCACTGAATGTGCTGCTGATGCTGGTGGGCTGCTGGCAGTGGGATACATACAGTATGAATTAGCAATGCTGTCTCAGCAACACAAGTGTCTCACACACACAGGTAGTCACTGAATGTGCTGCTGCTGCTGCTGGCAGTGGGACACACAGTATGAATTAGCAATGCTGTCTAGTAAGCAACACAAGTGTCAGTTTCAAACACAGAAAAAAAAATTGATCACACGAGCAGGATGAGCTCTGAAAAGAGCTGTTCTGGGGCGCTATTATAGCAATAAGATTCAGCTAGGAGCAAGCTAAGAAGGCAAGAGCCTGACTAATCTGTCCCTAGGAGAACAAGTCTGCAGCAGCTGTCCCTTGTCTGTCTCTAGCAGGCACACGAGTGAGTGTCATGGCCGCCGGAGCCTGCCTTATATAAGGGGGGGGTGGGACTCCAGGGCTTAGTATAGCCGGATTGGCTACAATGCGCCTGCTGACTGTGATGCAGAGGGTCAAAGTTGACCCTCATAGAGCATTATGGGGCGAATCGAACTTCCAGGAAAGTTTGCCTTCGCCGGCGAAGGCGAACCACCCTGGGTTCGCCTGGAACCGTTCGCCGGCGAACACGTTCGGCCCATCTCTAGTCGTTGGCAATGTGGCATGTTCAGTTGAACCTTAGTGTGCTCAAAATTAAATGTTAACAGCACTATCCCGAGTTCCGACTAACTAATTCAGATAAAGAAAATTTCACATTTCAAATCTAGTTGTTTTCTTTGTTATGTTACATAGTTACATAGTTATTTTGGTTGAAAAAAGACATACGTCCATCGAGTTCAACCAGTATAAAGTACAACACCAGCCTGCTCCCTCACATATCCCTGTTGATCCAGAGGAAGGCGAAAAAACCCTTACAAGGCATGGTCCAATTAGCCCCTAAAGGGAAAAATTCCTTCCCGATTCCAGATGGCAATCAGATAAAATCCCTGGATCAACATCATTAGGCATTACCTAGTAAATGCGATGTGAAAAAATCCCATCTGTATTTAAGTTACCAAAGCTAAAACAGATAAAGCATTAGGGATATGGAATGCATTCAGCATGGCTCGGTTTGGTAGTGCAAAGCTTGGCTAAGCAGTTCTTCTTTGCTTCCTGCCATGGCATCATGGCACATATTTTTAAAGTGGCTTCAGCATTTCTCCCCTTTTCATTTGACTAATCATAACTTTCCCCTTAGATAGAGAGGCCTGGCATGCTGTAGTCCATGGGGTCGCAAAGAGCCATACTCGACTGAATAGAGACTGAAAAACATTAAACTCTCCCCTTGAAAAAAAAAACAATTTCTGATGCCTAATTTAACCTCCCATATCAACCTGCAATCTAAAGACATTGGGACACTGTGTGACAATGCACTTATCTGAAAAACATAGTGCAAGGTAAAATTGTGCAATGGCAACATAAAAACAATGTTTTTAGTTTTATGTAAAGTATATGCTCATTTTGAATTTGATGCCAGAAGCATTTAGGAAGAAAATGGGACAGGGGCGACAAAAGACCTGTAGAATTGTGTAATGCTAAAATAAATTGTAGTGAACCATGTCCTAACTAAATAGGCTAATTGGCAATAGGGCAGTTGCATAATTCTATGTATAAAGAACATCCTAGAGAGGCTTAAAGTGTACCCGAAAATAAACCGATGAGACAAACATTTTTATTTATCCTCCTACTCATAAAAATGAAAATCCACAGACAATGCATTTTATCAGCCCATTGCTAAGCTGCACACAATCTTCATGCAAGCCAGAATTTTTACATCAGTGCTGCTCAGCAAGATTTCGGATATCCGAGTTACCCAGATAATCCGAACTTTTCCACTATCCGAACTTTGAATAGCAATTCTGATATTTTTTAAAATCCGAATAGCCTTTTCCGAGCAAACTCGGATTTCCCATCTAAAATCCGAAATCCGGGCGGATAGTTAGTTCAGATATCTGAGCAGAAGCCAAAATCACCTTCAATGGCAAAAATACCTTTTGATGAGAGAGAGAGAGAGGGAGAGAGAGAGAGAGAGAGAGAGAGATTTTTTACCTTCCAATGGAAGCATTTTAAAGGCCATTTCCGGTTTTCAATCCGGATATCCGAATCCGACCGGATATTGGGTTCGGATATCCGATTCTACTCGAATACCCAAAAGTTCGGATTCAGATATCCGATTCGGATCCGGATATCTGGGTATCCGAATCAGAATCTATTCGGATTTTAAAAAGGGGTATCCGAGCACCACTGATTTACATCTCATTGACATACCTATTTTGGAACCTGAAAGATAACTACAGCAGCCAAATGCGTTTTACTGTTTTTTACTGCTTTGTGCTGGGCAGTTTATAACGCTACATTTGCAGCATATTAGACCTGGCACTGAACACCAGTGATGCATGGCCATCACCATATATCTGTGTTATTTAAAGTGTAACTGTCGGGCATAAAATCAAAAATCAATTCTTTATTTTTATCTGGTAAACAAGTAATAAGGATGCTACAAAGGCAATCCAAAAGTTAAAATCACTATTACTTTTCTTGTTGATAAATGATCATTCCCCAGTTTACCTGACTTTTATTTGGTAAACACAAAATTTGGTACACAAAAATTAAGTTGCAGGGAATGCTGTGTTGTCCTTTTTTGCTTGTCTACTTCCCCTTAGACTTAGGAGAGCTGTAGTGGGGGGGGGGGGGGGGGGGGGGCTTAGGATAAAAACCGCCACTTACCTGGGGCTTCTATTATCCCCCCTGTAGCAGTAATGTCCCACGCAGTCCTCCTCCAATCCACCGTTCCCCGCTGCTGGCCCCGGTCTAGCACGGCACGCTGTCCAACTGCGGCTGCGCAGCCATAGCCGTGGCCTCCTCGCTCCCGCCCGCATCATCGGAAGCTTACTGCACAGGCGCAGTACAAGAAAACTTCGTACTGTGCCTGTGCAGTAAGCTTCCGAGGACGCAAACAGCAGCACGCATTATTCCGCTATGTCAGATGAATAATTGCCCGGTGCCAGCGGCGGGGAACAGCGAATTGGAGGAGGACGGCGTGGGACATTACTGCTACATGGGGCAGATAGAAGCCCCAGGTAAGTGGCGGTTTTTATCCTCAGATTCCCCCCACAGAACCCCTTTAACTAATGCAGCCTGATTGGCTGAAGCCTCTTTCCCGCCTGTTTTCGCCTCCCAGTCCCCATCTCTGTTTCTCTCTGACTGGTCAATATTTCTCATGCTTAAACAATGCACTTTCTATAGTGAAGGCCGGCAAATCAGGCACAGGAGAGCAACGGAGGAAATGACATCAGGATTGGCTTAACAATAGCCACACTTAAAATGGGAAATGCTAAGAAGGATTTTCTCTTTTTTTAAATCAAAACGTGGACAGTGCAATATATATGTTATGCAAGTACAGCAAGTATTTATCTGCTGTACTTATATATGTTTTAGATAGTATGGCTGACAGCTCCTCTTTAAAGGCAATGCTACTGAAAAACCTATGTAAACTTTTGACCCGCTGCAATTCTGATACAGTCAATAAAAAGTGAAATAATATGTCTGGGAACCTTGGTTGAAAAAAATGTATCTGCTCTGCACAAAATTAATGTCTTAAATGATATGCCAACTGTATCGTCTGTTAGTATAAAATATGTGGAGGAGTTGTAAAGTGACTTTTGAAAAAATTCATCCTGATTAAATGTAAACTTTTGACTTCAAATGAATAAGTGGACATGATTGAATAAATACATTGGTATGTACATTATTTTTATGAATATCCTAATACCGGAGTAAGATTAGGGAACTCCCCCTATCTCTACACAGCTTTTGATACCTTCCAGAACACCATACACTGTATATTAGGTAGTGATTAAAGAAGGTCAATTATATACTTATTCTTTAACCTTTTCACTAAGTTAAAAAGCTTACTATGATGTACAGTATATCTGTAGTACACAAGTAATTTTTGCAATGAAATAGTTACATATT
The DNA here is from genome assembly GCF_040937935.1 of Hyperolius riggenbachi. Taxonomy (NCBI): domain Eukaryota; kingdom Metazoa; phylum Chordata; class Amphibia; order Anura; family Hyperoliidae; genus Hyperolius; species Hyperolius riggenbachi. The sequence continues at coordinate 184,787,456 of NC_090647.1, forward strand.
TATTAATTATCTATTTGTTTCAGTTTGCACTTTGCAGCCTGTTGAGAATGACTTAAAGAAAACCTGAGCTGAAAATTAAAAGTAAAAATAAACATACACAAGTCATATTTACCTCCTGTGTAGTCTACTCCTCAATCTCTTTTTCCTCTAGTGTGCCCTGTTTGTACACTGTGATCAATGGAATTCTCCGTCCTCCATTTTGAAAATGACCATTACACCATAACAGCTTTCTGGTCAGCACACAGTTAAACTGTAACATCGCCCACTTGAGCCATAGGGAAACATGGAAACATCAGTTCTCCTCTCAGCTGTAACTGACAGCAACTGACATATACCTGACAGCAACTGATATATTTCAGTTCTGACAAAATGTTGTCAGAACTGGAAAGGATAATTGTCAGAAGAAAATGGTGAGCTTCTGAGAGGAACTGATGGCAAGGTAACTATGTAATGTTCATTTAAAGTTACCTCATGTGTTTATTTTAAATAATTTTACTCAGTACAGGTTCCCTTTAAAGAAAACCTGAACTGAAAATTAAAAGTCAAAATAAGCATACACAAGTCATACTTATCTACTTTGTAGTTTACTCATCTGTCTCTTTCTCCGCTCCCACGTCCTGTTTGTCCACTGTGATCAAGGGAATTATCTGTCCTCCATTTTGAAAATGGCCGTTACTCCATAACAGCTTTCTGGTCAGCACACTGTTAAACTGTAACATCGCCCACTTGAGCCATAGGGAAACATGAACATTACCAGGCATATCAGTTGTCCACTCAGCTATAACTGACAGCAACTGATACTGTATATAACTGACGGCAACTGATATATTTTAATTCTGACAAAATGTTGTCAGAACTGGAAAGGATCATTGTCAGAAGAAAATGGTGAGCTTCTACGAGGAACTGATGGCAAGGGAACTATGTAATGTTCATTTGAAGTTACCTCATGTGTTTATTTTAAATAATTTTACTCAGTACAGGTTCCCTTTAAAGAGAAACTCCGACCAAGAATTGAACTTTATCCCAATCAGTAGCGGATACCCACTTTTACATGAGAAATCGATTCCTTTTCACAAACAGATCATCAGGGGGCGCTGTATGGCTGATATTGTGGTGAAACCCCTCCCACAAAGAAATTCTGAGTACGTACTCTTTGCAGTTTCCTGTTTGTGAGCCCTGTTACATTGTGAGAAATAGCTGTTTACAGCTGTTTCCAACTGCCAAAACAGCATGCAGCAGCTACATCACCTGCCCACAGTAAAAATGTCACCATGTGATAAATGTCAGAATTTAAATCAGGGATTTAAAATATTTTACAATGGGCAAACTGACTAAATCATTTATTCATAATTATTGTAAAAATTAAGCACTTTTTTATTACATTATTTTCACTGGAGTTCCTCTTTAACCACTTCCCGACCGCCGTATATAAAATTGGCGGCCGGGAAGTGGACCCCGCAAGGACCGCCGTATTGACAATTGGCGGCGGTCCTTGTAGGGGCATGGGCGGAGCGATCGCGTCATCAGTGACGCGATCCTCCGCCTCCGCCTGGCGCCGCTCACCCGCCGCAACATCCCGCCGGCCATACGGAAGCGCCGGCGGGATGTTAACCCGACGATCGCCGCATACAAAGTGTATAATACACTTTGTAATGTTTACAAAGTGTATTATACAGGCTGCCTCCTGCCCTGGTGGTCCCAGTGTCCGAGGGACCACCAGGGCAGGCTGCAGCCACCCTAGTCTGCACCCAAGCACACTGATTTCTCCCCCCCCTGCCCCAGATCGCCCACAGCACCCCTCAGACCCCCCACTGCCCACCCCCCAGACCCCTGTTTGCACCCAATCACCCCCCTAATCACCCATCAATCACTCCCTGTCACTATCTAAAAACGCTATTTTTTTTATCCCCCCTGCCCCCTGCTCCCTCCTGATCACCCCCCACCCCTCAGATTCTCCCCAGACCCCCCCCCCCCAGACCCCCCTACCCCATGTACTGTATGCATCTATCCCCCCTGATCACCTGTCAATCACGTGTCAATCACCTGTCAATCACCCATCAATCACCCCCTGTCACTGCCACCCATCAATCAGCCCCTAACCTGTCCCTTGCGGGCAATCTGATCACCCACCCACACCAATAAATCGCCCGCAGATCCGACATCAGATCACCACCCAAGCGCAGCGTTTACATCTATTCTCTCCTCTAAACACCCACTAATTACCCATCAATCACCCATCAATCACCCCCTATCACCACCTGTCACTGTTACCCATCAGATCAGACCCTAATCTGCCCCTTGCGGGCACCCAATCACCCGCCTACACGCTCAGATTGCCCTCAGACCCCCCCTTATAAATTCGCCAGGGCATTATTTACATCTGTCCTTCCCTGTAATAACCCACTTATCACCTGTCAATCACCCCCTGTCACTGCCACCCATCAATCACCCCCTGTCACTGCCACCCATCAATCAGCCCCTAACCTGCCCCTTGCGGGCAATCTGATCACCCACCCACACCAATAGATCGCCCGCAGATCCGACATCAGATCACCACCCAAGCACAGTGTTTACATCGATTGTCTCCTCTAAACACCCACTAATTACCCACTAATTACCCATCAATCACCCCCTATCACCACCTGTCACTGTTACCCATCAGATCAGACCCTAATCTGCCCCTTGCGGGCACCCAATCACCCGCCTACACGCTCAGATTGCCCTCAGACCCCCCCTTATCAATTCGCCAGTGCATTAGTTACATCTGTTCTTCCCTGTAATAACCCACTGATCACCTGTCAATCACCTGTCAATCACCCATCAATCACCCCCTGGCACTGCCACCCATCAATCACCCCCTGGCACTGCTACCCATCAATCACCCCCTGTCACTGCCACTCATCAATCAGCCCCTAATCTGCCCCTTGCGGGCAATCTGATCACCCACCCACACCAATAGTTTGCCTGCAGATCCGACATCAGATCACCACCCAAGCGCAGCGTTTACATCTATTCTCTCCTCTAAACACCCACTAATTACCCATCAATCACCCATCAATCACCCCCTATCACCACCTGTCACTGTTACCCATCAGATCAGACCCTAATCTGCCCCTTGCGGGCACCCAATCACCCGCCTACACGCTCAGATTGCCCTCAAACCCCCCCCTTATCAATTCGCCAGTGCAATATTTACATCTGTTCTCCCCTGTAATAACCCACTGATTACCTGTCAATCACCTGTCAATCACCTATCAATCACCCATCAATCACCCCCTGTCACTGCCACCCATCAATCACCCCCTGTCACTGCCACCCATCAATCACCCCCTGTCACTGCTACCCATCAATCACCCGCTGTCACTGCCACCCATCAATCAGCCCCTAACCTGCCCCTTGCGGGCAATCTGATCACCCACCCACACCAATAGATCGCCCGCAGATCCGACGTCCGATCACCTCCCAAGTGCAGTGTTTACATCTGTTCTCTACCCTAAACACCCACTAATTACCCATCAATCACCCCCTGTCACTGCTACCTATCAGATTAGACCCCCTATCTGCCCCTAGGGCACTCAATCACCCGCCCACACCCTCAGAATGCTCTCAGACCCCAGCCCTGATCACCTCGCCAATGCATTGCTTGCATCTATTCCCCCCTCTAATCACACCTTGAGACACCCATCAATCACCTCCTGTCACCCCCTAACACACCTACCCATCAGATCAGGCCCTAATTTGCCCCGTGTGGGCTCCTGATCACTCGGCCAAACCCTCAGATCCCCCTCAGACCCCCTTCCGATCACCTCCCCAGTGCATTGATTGCATCTATTTTCCCCTCTAACCACCCCCTGAGACACCCATCAATCACCTCCTGTCACTCCCCTAGCACTCCTATCCATCAGATCAGGCCCAATACAACCTGTCATCTAAAAGGCCACCCTGCTTATGACCGGTTCCACAAAATTCGCCCCCTCATAGACCACCTGTCATCAAAATTTGCAGATGCTTATACCCCTGAACAGTCATTTTGAGACATTTGGTTTCCAGACTACTCACGGTTTTGGGCCCGTAAAATGCCAGGGCGGTATAGGAACCCCACAAGTGACCCCATTTTAGAAAAAAAGACACCCCAAGGTATTCTGTTAGGTGTATGACGAGTTCATAGAAGATTTTATTTTTTGTCAAAAGTTAGCGGAACTTGATTTTTATTGGTTTTTTTTCACAAAGTGTCATTTTTCACTAACGTGTGACAAGAAATAAAATCTTCTATGAACTCGCCATACACCTAACGGAATACCTTGGGGTGTCTTCTTTCTAAAATGGGGTCACTTGTGGGGTTCCTATACTGCCCTGGCATTTTAGGGGCCCTAAACCGCGAGGAGTAATCTAGAAAACAAATGCCTCAAAATGACCTGTGAATAGGACGTTGGGCCCCTTAGCGCACCTAGGCTGCAAAAAAGTGTCACACATGTGGTACCGCCGTACTCAGGAAAAGTAGTATAATGTGTTTTGGGGTGTATTTTTACACATACCCATGCTGGGTGGGAGAAATTTCTATGTAAATGGACAATTGTGTGTAAAAAACATCAAACAATTGTCATTTACAGAGATATTTCTCCCACTTAGCATGGGTATGTGTAAAAATACACCCCAAAACACATTATACTACTTCTCCTGAGTACGGCGGTACCACATGTGTGGCACTTTTTTACACCCTAAGTACGCTAAGGGGCCCAAAGTCCAATGAGTACCTTTAGGATTTCACAGGTCATTTTGCAACATTTGGTTTCAAGACTACTCCTCACGGTTTAGGGCCCCAAAAATGCCAGGGCAGTATAGGAACCCCACAAATGACCCTATTCTAGAAAGAAGACACCCAAAGGTATTCCGTTAGGAGTATGGTGAGTTCATAGAAGATTTTATTTTTTGTCCCAAGTTAGCGGAAAATGACACTTTGTGAAAAAAAACAATTAATATCAATTTCCGCTAACTTGTGACAAAAAAATAAAAACTTCTATGAACTCACCATACTCCTAACGGAATACCTTGGGGTGTCTTCTTTCTAAAATGGGGTCATTAGTGGGGTTCCTATACTGCCCTGGCATTTCAGGGGCCCTAAACCGTGAGGAGTAGTCTTGAAACAAAAATGACCTGTGAAATCCTAAAGGTACTCATTGGACTTTGGGCCCCTTAGCGCAGTTAGGGTGCAAAAAAGTGCCACACATGTGGTATCGCCGTACTCGGGAGAAGTAGTACAATGCGTTTTGGGGTGTATTTTTACACATACCCATGCTGGGTGGGAGAAATACCGCTGTAAATGGACAATTGTGTGTAAAAAAATCAAAAGATTGTCATTTACAGAGGTATTTCTCCCACCCAGCATGGGTATGTGTAAAAATACACCCCAAAACACGTTGTACTACTTCTCCCGAGTATGGCGATACCACATGTGTGGCACTTTTTTGCACCCTAACTGCGCTAAAGGGCCCAAAGTCCAATGAGTACCTTTAGGATTTCACAGGTCATTTTGAGAAATTTCGTTTCAAGACTACTCCTCACGGTTTAGGGCCCCTAAAATGCCAGGGCAGTATAGGAACCCCACAAATGACCCCATTTTAGAAAGAAGACACCCCAAGGTATTCCGTTAGGAGTATGGCGAGTTCATAGAAGATTTTATTTTTTGTCACAAGTTAGCGGAAATTGATTTTAATTGTGTTTTTTCACAAAGTGTCATTTTCTGCTAACTTTTGACAAAAAATAAAATCTTCTATGAACTCACCATACTCCTAACGGAATACCTTGGGGTGTCTTCTTTCTAAAATGGGGTCATTTGTGGGGTTCCTATACTGCCCTGGCATTTTAGGGGCCCTAAACCGTGAGGAGTAGTCTTGAAACGAAATTACTCAAAATGACCTGTGAAATCCTAAAGGTACTCATTGGACTTTGGGCCCTTTAGCGCAGTTAGGGTGCAAAAAAGTGCCACACATGTGGTATCGCCGTACTCAGGAGAAGTAGTATAATGTGTTTTGGGGTGTATTTTTACACATACCCATGCTGAGTGGGAGAAAGATCTCTGTAAATGGACAATTGTGTGTAAAAAAAATGAACAAATTGTCATTTACAGAGATATTTCTCCCACCCAGCATGGGTATGTGTAAAAATACACCCCAAAACACATTATACTACTTCTCCTGAGTACGGCAATACCACATGTGTGGCACTTTTTTGCAGCCTAACTGCGCTAAGGGGTCCAAAGTCCAATGAGCACTTTTAGGCTTTACAGGGGTGCTTACAATTTAGCACCCCCCAAAATGTCAGGACAGTAAACACACCCCACAAATGACCCCATTTTGGAAAGTAGACCCTTCAAGGTATTCAGAGAGGGGCATGGTGAGTCCGTGGCAGATTTCATTTTTTTTTTGTCGCAAGTTAGAAGAAATGGAAACTTTTTTTTTTTTTTCTTACAAAGTGTCATTTTCCGCTTACTTGTGACAAAAAATAATATCTTCTATGAACTCACTATGCCTCTCAGTGAATACTTTGGGATGTCTTCTTTCCAAAATGGGGTAATTTGGGGGGTATTTATACTATCCTGGAATTCTAGCCCCTCATGAAATATGACAGGGGGTCAGAAAAGTCATAGATGCTTGAAAATGAGAAAATTCACTTTTTGCACCATAGTTTGTAAACGCTATAACTTTTACCCAAACCAATAAATATACACTGAATGGGTTTTTTTTTTATCAAAAACATGTTTGTCCACATTTTTTGCGCTGCATGTATACAGAAATTTTACTTTATTTGAAAAATGTCAGCACAGAAAGTTAAAAAAATCATTTTTTTGCCAAAATTCATGTCTTTTTTGATGAATATAATAAAAAGTAAAAATCACAGGAGCAATCAAATAGCACCAAAAGAAAGCTTTATTAGTGACAAGAAAAGGAGCCAAAATTCATTTAGGTGGTAGGTTGTATGAGCGAGCAATAACCCGTGAAAGCTGCAGTGGTCTGAATGGGAAAAAAGTGGCCGGTCCTTAAGGGGTAGAAAGCCCTAGGTCCTCAAGTGGTTAAGCCTCTTTTATATGACAAGTGATAAGCGGTGAATTCAGCTACTGTCAGCTGCTCTCCTACACCAGTCAAGCTCTTCTTACGCTCGGTGCCAGTGCTGCACAGGCGTGTTAATTATAAAGGCTTAAGATGGCCACACACCATATAATTTAAAAAAAAATATCTTTTCAATTCAAGAATTGCAATCAATATTTCTGACTGATTGTAACATTTCAAAAATCTGACCAATGTACCACACAGAAGTTCAATGTTTCCCCAATTATGAAAAAAACTATTGAACACTCATAAAAAATTGCTTGGGTCTGCCCATCAAGTAATTAACAATCTGCCCTACACCATTACATTTTCATAAAAAATTAATCAGAAAAATCCAACACTCCTGATCTTCTTTTATCGAATGAAAATTTGAATTTCTCAAATGAATTTTTAAAAAAAAGCTTTCGACTTTTTGAGACAACCGATAGCTTTTTATCGATTTGCCATAAAATCAGATCATTTTATTGTATGGTGTGTGGCCACCTTTATACTAATAATCAGTGAGATCTAGAAAAAATGTTTTCTATGGGTTCGTCTAATGTGGCTAGGAGCTGAATCTTGCACCGGTGTTAGATGTAGCTCCACCCTCCCCATGGTGATCTGTATGCCTACTTTGCCACAACAGGAAGATATCCTTTCCAGGAAGCAGGAGGATAAGTAAACTGAATGTATCAAAACTACTGATCATTTAGCTGGCAGGTGGTTTATTAATCAACAAATAGAGGCTTTGATTGGCTTAGTTTGATTCCCTCTCTAGGGGCTGGTGCACACCAAAAACCGCTAGCAGATCCGCAAAATGCTAGCAGATTTTGAAATGCTTTTTCTTATTTTTCTATGGCGTTTTGCTAGCGTTTTGCGGATTGCTGCAGCGGATTTCAGTATAGTACATTTCATATATTGTTACAGTAAAGCTGTTACTGAACAGCTTCTGTAACAAAAACACCGGCAAAACCGCTCTGAACAGGCGTTTTTCAGAGCGGTTTGCGTTTTTCCTATACTTAACATTGAGGCAGAAACGCATCCGAAATCCAAAAAATGCCTCACCCCGGCATTTTTCGTTTCTGCAAAACGCCTCCCACTCTGGTGTGCACCACCCCATTGAGATACATTGACCAAGCGGACCCGCAGCCGCAAGCGGCTGCAGAAACGCTGAAAAAGCCGCTCGGTGTGCACCAGCCCTAGGTCAATGAAAGTTTGCATGTTAAGAGAATGTTTTGTTCATTACTAGTTCTGTCCAGTTGTGTCTGTAAACAGGACATGCTGAGCTTCATATGGATTCTATATGTTCATTTAAGATACATCTATCTAAGAACAATAAATGATTTAATCTGGGACTGTTTACCACACTGTGTGGTCTTAATTCCCAGAGGTAGCTTAGCTTGAACTATAACAACAAATGATATAGCTGCACATAAGAACTGTTAAAACAGACTATACACGTGTACAAAGCATTTACATGAAATTCTGACATATTTAAGATGGTGCTGATTAATTGGCCTGGCTTCCCTCATTTAGTACAGAGAAGACTAATGTGGAAATTCACCCCGAGAACTTCCTGGCTTTCTACAGATTGTGAGAAAAATATCTTCAAGTCTACAAGTTTCCTTTAACGATATTCTCTTTTTTGTTCTTTTTTAGCTTTTCCTTTAAATGCATAACATGACCTGAACTCCATTTTTTATTTTTATTTTTTGAAATTTACATGTTCTGTGAACTTATCATTTACTAATATTTTGATTATTTTGAAATGACCTTATAACTCAATACTGAGTTCTCTTGCTGGGAAAATGGCTTTAGCTGTTTAAACATATCTTTAAGCTGGCCTGACTTGACTGAGGAGCTATGTATATTCAGAGAAGGATACACTACACCCATCCTACTATTTTGAATAGAAGCGTCCTGAAAAATCAAGAATGCCATAGTCTACTCTGTAATTACTATTTTTAGTAGCTACAAATAAGGCACTTTCTCCAAGCAATCAACTGCAAGGCTTCAATCCCTATGAAATCCACCTTTGAGTATATTTGGGATTCTGGACCTCAGCTTAAAGGGAACCTTAACTGAACGGGGGGTAAAGAGTTTCACTTACCTGGGGCTATTACCAGCCCCCTGCAGCAGTCCTGTGCCCTCTGGAATCCTCCGGTCCCCCACTGTAACTTAGTTTCGTTTTTGACGACTCACCAGTCGGCCGGCCGCCATGCGTATTATTGGACGCATTCCCTATTGCAATTAGCGCTTTTGCGGGCTGCAACGTGCACAAAAAACGCGTTGCCACATTCCGCACGCGTAGATATGCGGCAACGCGTATCTTTGTACACGTTCCGGTCCGCAACAGCGCTAATTGCAGTGGGGGATGCGTCCAATAATATGCATGGCGGCCGGCTGACTGGTGAGTCGTCAAAAACGAAACTAAGTGACAGCGGGGGACCGGAGGATTCCAGAGTGGCTCCGAGGGCACAGGACGGCTGCAGGGGGCTGGTATTAGCCCCAGGTAGGTGAAACTCTTTACCCCCCGTTCAGTTAGGGTTCCCTTTAAAGACTTAATTTCAGCTTTGTACAGCTGGCTTAATGCACCTACCCACACACAAAAAAGTGAAACAATCACCCAAATATTTGGACTTTTGGAACTTGATGCTGGAAATTTGAGCTCCCACAACTAAAAGAAAACTTGGGTGCTGCACAGACCACAATACTAACTGCCCCTAAAGTGGCGCCTAATAGTCATTTCGTGCATGGGAGGCAATGAGTATAGCTGAAGCATCGGGGTAATAGAGAAACCAAAAGCAGCACAGATTACGTTTTACATAGCCATGATGGGATTAAGCTACCAGGTTAGTGTTAGGAGTATGTAGGGTTAGGTTAGTGTTAGGATTAGATAGTGGTAGATTAGTGTATTTAGGCTTAGATAGCTGTAGGTTAGCATCATGAGTATGTAAGGGTAGTTAGTGATAGGCTTAGATAGTGGTAGGTTAGTGTTAGGAGAAAATAGAGGAAGGGGTTAGTGCGAGAGGAAGGTAAGGTTGAGGCAGAACACACCAGCCCTGCAAAGGACCCACAACAGAGACATGTTTGCATTCTGTTAGCATATAGCATGTACTGTAAATGAACCTGCCCAATCCAAGTAACCTACCAGCATTGGTTTTGACTGTGAGACAGATAGCAAAGCAAGGCTAGAGTGCTATCCTTTTAGCTGCCATTCCATCCATACATAGTTAAAGTACACTTTTTTCACTTAAAGGGACTCGGAGCAGTGCAGAAACTATGGAAGATGCATATCATTTTAAAGCTCTCTTTCTCCTCTTTCCAATGATATATAAACCGCCGCCCTATGCCTTTTGGTTTTCACTAATTGCCGTGGCCGCGATTAGTTACATTGTATTACACAGGGCGACTTTTTCTCAAAGTCAGCAGCTCCATTCAGCAGAAAAAGTCGCCCTGTGTAATATAATGTAACTATGGAAAGATGGATATCATTTTAAAGCTCTCTTTCTCCTCTTTCTGGCAACACCTAAATCGTCGCCCTACGCCTTTTAGTTTTCTCTATCTTCGCGATCGAAATCGCGGCCGCAGCATTTTCAATCGCGGAAATAGCGAAAACTAAAAGGCGTAGGGCATCGGTTTATATATCATAGGAAAGAGGAGAAAGAGAGCTTTAAAATGATATGCATCTTTCCATAGTTTCTGCACTGCTCGGAGTCCCTTTAAATAAAAGAGTAAAAAATAAATAAATAAGAACAATGAATGCATATACTTTCTCTTTGCTGTGGTTTGTCTGTCTCTTTACCTCTCTTGTCAACGCTTCAGTCCATTCATTAAAGATCAATCTTTGATCCATGTACTAAAGCTAAGTAAGGACATGCGATTATTGTTGTCCATCGGGGATCAGTATACGATACCTCTTACGACAAATTTGGGACCAATGTTGTACAGATGCATGGCCATGCATTCTGTGACTATGGAAGGGGTGGAGGAATGACTATCAGTGCTCAATGGAGCCGGCAGGGAGAGCAAAGACACTGCGATCAAGCATACTCGGGCTTCCTTAAGGATGTTGCAGCCTTAAAGCACCACCATTGCGAAAATTTGTAAAATTTGCAGAAGAACTCCAGCGAAAATAATGTAATTAAAAAAGGGCTTCATTTTAACAATAATTATGTATAGATGATTTAGTCAGTGTTTGCCCATTGTAAAATCTTTTAAATTCCTTATTTACATTCTGACATTTATCACATGGTGACATTTTTACTGCTGGCAGGTGATGTAGCTGCTGTTTGCTTTTTTGGCAGTTTGAGACAGCTGTAAACAGCTATTTCCCACAATGCAACAAGGTTTACAGACAGGAAACTACCAGGAGTACCATGGTCCTCAGAGTTTTTTGTGGGAGGGGTTTCACCACAATATCAGCCATACAGAGCCCCCTGATGATCCGTTTGTGAAAAGGAATAGATTTCTCATGTAAAAGAGGGTATCAGCTACTGATTGGTATGAAGTTCAATTCTTGGTCACGGTTTCTCTTTAAATACATGTAAACGCATACAAATAAGTAGTATGTTTCTTCCTGAGTAAAATGAGTTATAAATGACTTTCCTCCTACGTTGCTGTACATACAGTAGTTAGTAGAAATCTGCCGGAAATTACACGTTTTTGACTAGTCCGTCTCTTCATGGGGTATTTTCAGTATTTCATTTTTTTCTTTACAAAAGCACTCCCTTAAAGGGGAACTTCAGCCTAAACAAACATACTGTCATTAAGTTACATTAGTTATGTTAATTAGAATAGATAGGTAATATAATCTCTTACCCACCCCGTTTTAAAAGAACAGGCAAATGTTTGTGATTCATGGGGGCTGCTATCTTTGTCATGGGGGCAGCCATCTTTTTGGTTGAAAGGAGGTGACAGGGAGCAGGAGACACAGTTCCAACTGTCCTGTGTCCTGATCACCCCTCCCAGCTGCACGTGCTAGGCTTCAAATGTAAAATTCAAAATGTAAAAAAAAATTTGCACCAAAACAGCAGAACGAGAACACAAACATCAGAAATCCCATCATGCTTTGCACAGCATTAGGGGAAAAATGCCCGGGCAGTTTTTTTCTGTGCAGCTAAAAATGAGGCTTGTATAAGAGAAAAAAAGTTCTGATGCTGTGAAACAGTTAAAGAAACACCAGGCCTTTCCAGTGCTGCTGAGTCAATGTTTAGTCTGGAGCTTCACCTTAAGAGGATCTATACAAATATGCAGGCTGCTCCCTACTTGTTTACAAACTATTCTAGCAGTTGGACTGTCATTCACTAAGTGCTTTTGAAAATAAAGAAAACCCTGAGAATGCCCTATGAGGAGATGAACTAGTCCAAAACCTGTAAGTTCTGTCAGATTTCTACTACCTACTGTAAGTGACAGCAACCTAGGCGAAAAGTAATTTATAGCCCATTTTGCTCTGGGAGAAAGGTTCTTTTAATCATGTGATTTCATGTATTTTAAATCTTAAAATGTTTGTGATAGTGGTCCTGTAAGTGATGTCGGCTGTACACTGTACACACATTAGAAATACGAAAGATGTGTGTTCAAAGGGGTCAACTTTGGCCGTTTCAGCCGACTTTTATGTATGTGTGTAAGACAAAGATCACCGTGCATAATATGGTTGATGTTAAATTAACTTTTTTATTAACACTAATTTGGATTTCTGTAGCTCCAGAATGTATCATGTTGCTGTGCACATGGGCGTAACAATCACCCCTTCAACCCCTGCTATCGCAGGGGGACCCAGAGCCTCCTCCCTTTCCCAACCACAAGTGCTGCCAATTAGCAAGAAAAAACCTTCCCGTTCGCTCACAAAAAGTTCCTGCCACCTCCTCCCGCCATGCAGAGTAGCGAGTAGATGTAATTTTTTTCTGCTTTTAGATGCTGCTTCACAGCAGAACACTGTCTGCTGCCATTCGCTGACTCCCGATCACATAACCCACATGGGGTTCTGGGACCAAGGGGGCCCCATGCTATAATTTTTGCAGGGGAGGCCCAATTAAGTCTGGTTACGCCCCTGGCTGTGCAATAATGAATACAAGCTATAGACAAACAATGGGATACAGATAAATTTGATTTTAATGTAAAGCACAGTAAAGCTTGGAAAGGATTATCTGCACATTTTGGCTATGTAGTTTCAGTAAATATAGTTCAGTTCTTTCTCACTTGTTATTGAGTGGAATTCTAATTTATTTGAGCAGAGGTTAAGCAAATTAATTAGCAAGTTAATGCTAAGCAACAAAATAATGATTACCTTACCTGCTGAAAATGTTAAAATGTTTGTGATAGTGGTCCTGTAAGTGATGACGGCTGTACACTGTACACACATTAGAAATACGAAAGATGTGTGTTCAAAGGGGTCAACTTTGGCCGTTTCAGCCGACTTTTATGTATGTGTGTAAGACAAAGATCACCGTGCATAATATGGTTGATGTTAAATTAACTTTTTTATTATCACTAATTTGGATTTCTGTAGCTCCAGAATGTATCATGTTGCTGTGCACATGGGCGTAACAATCACCCCTTCAACCCCTGCTATCGCAGGGGGACCCAGAGCTTCCTCCCTTTCCCAACCACAAGTGCTGCCAATTAGCAAGAAAAAACCTTCCCGTTCGCTCACAAAAAGTTCCTGCCACCTCCTCCCGCCATGCAGAGTAGCGAGTACCTGTAATTTTTTTCTGCTTTTAGATGCTGCTTCACAGCAGAACACTGTCTGCTGCCATTCGCTGACTCCTGATCACATGACCCACATGGGGTTCTGGGACCAAGGGGGCCTCATGCTAAATTTTTGCAGGAGGGGCCCAATTAAGTCTGGTTACGCCCCTGGCTGTGCAATAATAAATACAAGCTATAGACAAACAATGGGATACAGATAAATTTGATTTTAATGTAAAGCACAGTAAAGCTTGGAAAGGATTATCTGCACATGTTGGCTATGTAGTTTCAGTAAATATAGTTCACAGTCCTTTCTCACTTGTTATTGAGTGGAATTCTAATTTATTTGAGCAGAGGTTAAGCAAATTAATTAGCAAGTTAATGCTAAGCAACAAAATAATGATTACCTTACCTGCTGAAATGTTTAACGAGTTTAGATGTTTAACACATGTTGACAGTACACGTCTAATTTGACAACCATCATTGTATAATACAAGGTGCTGTGTATTTACTTGTTTCGGGTACCTAATGTTCAGAACTGTTTGGTTAACTATTTTTCTTAGAAATCCTTAGACGCAAATAAGTACAGTAAACTGAGATCCAATTTAAATAAGAAAAATTCCAGGTATTCAAAAACAGCTCATCTTCTGTTATATACCTAGAGAATTCATTTAACTATTCACATTACAAATGTATGTTTTTACATGTGCACTCTTATGTTTTTACATGTGCACTCAGTGAGTAGCGAGCACAAAAGTGCTTAAAGAGAAACTGTAACACCCGCGGGGAATACTTACCTCAGATGGGGGAAGACTTTGGATCCTACACAGGCTTCCCCCATCCACCAAACAATCAGGGATTCAGCGTTGTCTACCCTGAAAGTACAGCTGACAAGGGTGTCAGCTGTGGCATGGCAGCGTCTGAAACATTTAACTACCGCTATCCTGCACAGGGGCAGTAGCAGCTTTCCGATTGGGCTCAGGCAAAAGTAGCTAATCGCCTGTGAAGTAGAGCAGACCCGACCGGGCTTGCTCTTTTCCACCTGAGCCAGATCAGAAAGCTTTTACTGCACCTGCTCAGGATCGCTGTAGGTAAATATTTACCTCACATGTGTTCGTGGACTGTAATCGCTGGATTTCAGAGTGTGGAGGAAGGGAGAAGCCTCATTGGGATCCAGAGGTTTCCCCCTCCCAAGGTAAGTATACCTGGGATGGGGATGTATTACTTAATGTCAGGTGTTTAACATCCACGTACCTGATTCTTTGGATAGCGGAGTGTGGAGGGCAGCTTCTCCTGCAGGTTACTGCCGGTTGCTCCTGAGGTTGAGACATGAAATGTGAGGCAGTGAATGGCAGGAGAGCTGGAGTTGCAGGTGGCAGACAAAGTCCTTCAGTGGTTAATGAAGTATTTTCCTGATGAGGGAACAGTGGGAAGACAGAACTGGAGTCAGGGCCGCCATCAGAAATTTTGGGGCCCCTCACAAATCATCAGTCCGGGCCCCCCCCCCCCCCCCAAACTGAGAAATGTGCGTAGCCATTACATGTTGGCAGAGCTAGTTGGAGGCTTGCTGTCCACAAATTAATCACGAATAACCACGGTGGATACTCGTGATTCAAGTTAGCTCTAATTGCCACAGCTGAGCGGCTAGATGCGGCGGGGTTAAATACCCAGAACGCCGCTCTCCGCCCAGCGTTTCAACGAGGTGCAAGTGTCCGAATGGACGTGTTGCAAGCCTCGATATCGAGCACTTCTTCCTTCAAGCCGGAAGGAGGAAGTGCTCCATCATTTTTTTAGAACCTCCCAGTTTTATTTTCTGTTTAAAAAAGCTAAAAAAGTAGGTTTAATGCTATTGTCTCATATGGTAATGATTCAGCATTTTCCCATAGTCTCGCAGTTAGCAATCATGTGACCCCCAACAAGACAAATTCAGCAATCATGAGGCCCCCAACAAACCATGAGGCCCCCAACAAGACAAATTCAGCAATCATGAGGCCCCCAACAAGACAAATTCAGCAATCATGAGGCCCCCAACAAGACAAATTCAGCAATCGTGAGACCCCCAACAAGACAAATTCAGCAATCATGAGGCCCCCAACAAATCATGAGGCCCCCAACAAGACAAATTCAGCAATCTTGAGGCTCCCAACAAATCATGAGGCCCCCAACAAGTAAAAATTCAATCATTAGGCCCCCAACAAGACAAATTCAGCAGTCATGAGGCACATAAATAGACAGCATTTCACATAAATAGGCAGAATGCCCCCTTATTATGGTAGACACCTCTCACCTGGATTCTGACAGGGACCCCCAGGTTAGGTAGTGAGTGACATGGAGCCCTTTAGGCAGTGAGTGACAGGGAGCCCTTTTAGGTAGTGAGTGAGTGACAGGGAGCCCCTTTAGCTAGTGAGTGAGTGACAGGGAGCCCCTTTAGCTAGTGAGTGAGTGACAGGGAGCCCCTTTAGGGAGTGAGTGAGTGACAGGGTGCCCCTTTAGGGAGTGAGTGAGTGACAGGGAGCCCCTTTAGGCAGTGAGTGAGTGCCAGGGAGCCCCTTTAGCTAGTAAGTGAGTGACAGGGAGGCCCTTTAGCTAGTGAGTGAGTGACAGGGAGCCCCTTTAGGCAGTGAGTGAGTGACAGGGAGCCCCTTTAGGCAGTGAGTGAGTGACAGGGAGCCCCTTTAGGGAGTGAGTGAGTGACAGGGAGCCCCTTTAGGCAGTGAGTGAGTGACAGGGAGCCCCTTTAGCTAGTGAGTGAGTGACAGGGAGCCCCTTTAGCTAGTGAGTGAGTGACAGGGAGGCCCTTTAGCTAGTGAGTGAGTGACAGGGAGGCCCTTTAGGGAGTGAGTGACAGGAAGGCCCTTTAGGCAGTGAGTGAGTGCCAGCGAGCCCTTTTAGGGAGTGAGTGAGTGACAGTGACAGTGAGGCCCTTTAGGTAGTGAGTGAGTGACAGGGAGCCCCTTTAGCTAGTGAGTGAGTGACAGGGAGGCCCTTTAGCTAATGAGTGAGTGACAGGGAGCCCCTTTAGGGAGTGAGTGAGTGACAGGGAGCCCCTTTAGGGAGTGAGTGAGTGACAGGGAGCCCCTTTAGGCAGTGAGTGAGTGCCAGGGAGCCCCTTTAGGCAGTGAGTGAGTGCCAGGGAGCCCCTTTAGCTAGTGAGTGAGTGACAGGGAGCCCCTTTAGCTAGTGAGTGAGTGACAGGGAGGCCCTTTAGCTAGTGAGTGAGTGACAGGGAGGCCCTTTAGGGAGTGAGTGAGTGACAGGGAGGCCCTTTAAGTAGTGAGTGAGTGACAGGGAGCCCCTTTAGCTAGTGAGTGAGTGACAGGGAGGCCCTTTAGGTAGTGAGTGAGTGACAGGGAGGCCCTTTAGGGAGTGAGTGACAGGGAGGCCCTTTAAGTAGTGAGTGAGTGACAGGGAGGCCCTTTAGCTAGTGAGCGAGTGACAGGGAGCCCCTTTAGCTAGTGAGTGAGTGACAGGGAGGCCCTTTAAGTAGTGAGTGAGTGACGGAGGCCCTTTAAGTAGTGAGTGAGTGACAGGGAGGCCCTTTAGCTAGTGAGTGAATGACAGGGAGGCCCTTTAGGTAGTGAGTGAGTGACAGGGAGGCCCTTTAGGGAGTGAGTGAGTGACAGGGAGGCCCTTTAGGTAGTGAGTGAGTGACAGGGAGGCCCTTTAGCTAGTGAGCGAGTGACAGGGAGCCCCTCCCCCCCAGCCGCCGCCGCTGCCTCCCCTACCTTGCCAGTGCTGCCCAGCGTCAGACCTCAAGATCAGCGGCGACCCGACCAGTAAGAGCGGGCGCTGGACGCACCCGCTCTATATGCGGAAGTGACGTCACTTCCGCATATCAGTGCGGGCGCTGGGTCCTAGCGCCCGCACTATTGTCGCCGCCTGATCGGGGTCTGACGCGGCGGAGGCGGCGGCTAGAGGGATGGAGGGAGGGAGCATCGGCCAGGGGGGGGTTGAACGGCGACCGGGCGGCACCCGCCAGGGCCGCGGCGAGGATGGGGCCCCCCTGCAGGGCCGGGGCCCGTGACGGGAGTCACGGATGTCCCCCCCCTGATGGCGGGCCTGACTGGAGTCAAATGATGTTGATGTCAGAGCAGATGACCACCAGGCAGGATCCTGAGTAGTTGGAACATCAAGAGCCGGTAACAATGAAGGGAGTCATAAACAGTAGTAATTGGCAACAGAGCGGGATCTCAGACAGACCACAGTTGGTACCAGAGCAGGAAGTTGGCCAAAGCAGGAGACGGCAACAGATTGGATCCTCAGACCAGCCAAAATCAGTAACCAGGCAGATAGTCGGACAAAGTAGGAGTCGGCAAAGGATTGGGTAAGCATTCAGGCCAGGATCAGTATTCAGAGCACGGAATCAGGGCAGATATAATCAGGTCAAATTAACAGAAACTAGCTGCAATACTACAGTGAGTTGTTGGTGCTGTTGCTTGGTTTAAATAGCCCTTTAAGCGCAAAATGTGTGTAAGCATTCGCTTACGCGTTGGTGCCATATGCTGGCGCATGCGCACAAAGATTCCACATCTGCCTACACAAACCTTCATACGCATATGCCCACACACGCAAATGCATGCCAACACACCCGAAGGAACGTGCCAACGCACGCGCATGGACACCTGTAAGTATCTGCCACCAGGACCAATCACTCTAGTGACTGTGACACTTAAAGTGTACCAGTAGGGAAAAAATGGCTAAGGTTAGATACTTACCTTGGAAGAGGGAAGCCTTTGCATAATCTAGATTTTTTTTACCACATCCTCCTTGCCCCCACCAATCCAGTGTTGGGACCCTCGGAACATTTTCCATATAAGGGCTTGTTAAATGTGTTCGCAACTTTGCAAGACCATGCTCCCGTCCATGTACAAGCATGGCTGCACTCTGCAAGCGCAATGATGGCCCTTGCCTCTGCTGAGGTAAATATCTACCGTAATGCTTTTTTTTCTCACAGGTTTACTTTAACCTTTTTTTGTAATTTGGCTTCACCTGCACAACGGTCACCATGAGGTAGGGTTTCAGAGGGGAAAGGGGGTGGCACCATGGCTAGTTTTTCAAAGGCATAGAAAAAAAGTTGACTTTAGTATTGTGTGATGGATGAACATTTCATTTTTAATGTCACCATATATGACAAAAAGGCTACTTTCACACTGAAGAACAGAGTGTAACGTGTTTGGTCCAATGCGAGTACTCCAAAAATGTTATGCTGCTCCTTATTAATGGTTGCTTTTTAAATAAATTCTATGGTGTCAACATATTTCAGACCAAAGTATTGTTATATTCTGCAAGCGTCCAGGAGCTCCAAACAATGCTCAAAAGCCAAATGATTGGTGTGCCCAGGTCCTCACCCCGGTACCCAGGGGGTCACAACAGCTTGTACTCCACGAAGGACCGGCACCACACAGGGTAAGTATAGCTCTTTAGGATTTTATTAATGCAGGCATGACAACAACAACAAACAGTTGTTTCGGCCTCCTCTGGCCTTTCTCAAGTTGTAAAATGGTCATATACAGCATCACATATCAAACACAGACATTTATAAGAGAGATCCACACCTCAGGTGAAGCCCCTGACCAATCATATGAGGCAAGCAATGGAGGACCTGATGGGAGACTGATACGTCCACAAGAGGACCAACAGAAACTGCACATTTCAAAAGAAAACTCACCAATCAGGTGTGCAGGAGGAGACCCCGCTGTCAGTAGCCAGTGCGAGGGCAAACGAGCGCGTCAGAGCCGCATATCCGCCGCCTCCTATACACGGAAGCAAGCGTTCTGGCCTCAAAGTCATGTGAGAGAGTCACATGACTTGGTCAGCTGATAACCAAACAGCCAATCCTATGCGCCCCAGCCGTCACCCAGCGCAGAGACAGCCCACGCATCATCGCAGTAGGTGGTGCTAAAGCGGCCAAAATATTGTCATAGCAACATAATCAACATATACAGACACGGACCGCAGCACTCACCATACTGCTGCGTGGTTAAAGGGGAACTCCGCTTGCTCTCCAAATGCATCCTTTGTTGGTCTGAAAAATAAAAACAAAATCAATTAAAACCACAAAGTGCCAATACTATACTACAAAATTAAACATATTCAAAAATGCACCGTCAAGTCACCACCATCCTAAATACAGAATCCCAAATCTAGCTCGCGATTGAGCCCTGCCCATAGCATCCAAACGCCTAATCCAGCCCGCCTCCCTACGTAGAAGTTCTTTGGTTCTGTCCCCTCCCCTCCAATTGGGGGGAACCCCATCTATGGCCATCACCCTAAGTTGGGAAACATTATGTCCGCAGGATTTAAAATGTTCAGCCACTGCCTGTCCCACCGTGCCATTTCTAATAGCAGATTTGTGCGCGGAAATCCTCACCTTGAGACACTGTGTAGTCATACCTATGTAGACAAAGCTACACGGACATTTAAGAAGATATACCCCCATCATGTGGGATGGAGGTGTAGAGGCTTTTGACGTCTAAGGTAACCAGTGCCACGCAGTGGTGCTCAGCAGAGCTCGAATATTCGAGTAGCTCGAATATTCGAGCTCTTTTCCAGCTATTCGAGCTCGGTATTCGAGCTCCGAATAGCTGTAGCTATTCGAATGGGCTATTCGAGTACACTCGAATAGCCCATTCACTATTCGAGCTATTCGAGCAAACGGCGCTATTCGAGCTCGGTACCGAGCTCGAATAGCGTCATAGCCCAGATTGATGTCCTTAGAGCCAATCAGAGGGCTCCCAGGCCCTCTGACGGCAGCCAATCACAGAGGGGGACCCTGGCCAGCCACTACCCTATAAATAGCGGCCGCCATGTTCCGTTTCTCCGTGCTTGCCTGAGACTTGTACAGAGAGAGAGTTGCTCCTTTGTGCTTTGGCTTAGCAAGAGCTCTATTGTGGTCATTTACCTAGCGTTTTTGCTCACATACACCTCCTATACACACCTATATTGTTGTTAGTTAGTTAGACATTGTATTTTAGTTAGTAGCTTTTGTGTTACATAGAGACAGGCCAGCTGCTGCAGGCTTACAGCTTTAGGCCTCAGGGCCTTGCCTGTGTGGGCAGCTGTCCTCCTGTCCTCTGTTTATTTCTCTCTATTCTATACCAGTATTTCTGCTGTCCTTTACTACTGATTGTATTAGTATTGTAGTTATATACTGTAACTGTACTAGGACACTCACTGTCACTGTTCATAGGCTACTAGCTGCTCCTGCGTGTGTGCACTCACTTTCTGTGTACACACTACACACACTCTATTTCCTTCTGATAACTGATTGATTATTGTAATTGATTATTGTAATTAGTTAGTTGTACTTACTGTTACTACTTACTGTACTAGGAGTCTAGGACACTCAGTCACTGTTCATAGGCTACTAGCTCCTGCGTGTGTGCACTCACTGTCTGTGTACACACTACACACACTCTATTTCCTTCTGATAACTGATTGATTATTGTAATTAGTTAGTTGTACTTACTGTTACTACTTACTGTACTAGGAGTCTAGGACACTCAGTCACTGTTCATAGGCTACTAGCTCCTGCGTGTGTGCACTCACTGTCTGTGTACACACTACACACACTCTATTTCCTTCTGATAACTGATTGATTATTGTAATTAGTTAGTTGTTTGTACTTACTGTTACTACTTACTCTTACTGTACTAGGAGTCTAGGACACTCAGTCACTGTTCATAGGCTACTAGCTCCTGCGTGTGTGCACTCACTTTCTGTGTACACACTACACACACTCTATTTCCTTCTGATAACTGATTGATTATTGTAATTGATTATTGTAATTAGTTAGTTGTACTTACTGTTACTACTTACTGTACTAGGAGTCTAGGACACTCAGTCACTGTTCATAGGCTACTAGCTCCTGCGTGTGTGCACTCACTGTCTGTGTACACACACTACACACACTCTATTTCCTTCTGATAACTGATTGATTATTGTAATTAGTTAGTTGTACTTACTGACTGTTACTACTTACTTACTTACTGTACTAGGGACACTCACTCAGTCACTGTTCATAGGCTAGCTCCTGCGCGTGTTTGCGCGTGCGTGCACTCACTGTCTGTAGTGTACACACACTAAATTTACTTGTGATTACTACTGATTATTGTAACTGCTAGTTGTACTTCCTGACTGTTACTACTTACTTACTGTACTAGGGACACTCACTCAGTCACCTCACCCACCAACCCACTCCATTAAAGTACCCCACTTTTCACCCGCCCTTTTAAAAAACTTTTGTCTATACGCCCAAAACATCGAAGATGTCTGGAAGTGGCAGCCAGCGCGGTTTGGGCAAGGGGAAGGGCAGCAAGGGAATCAGGAGGAGAGGGAGCAGCATTGTGGCAGGCCGCGGCCGCGCCACCATGCACAGTTCCGCAGCAGCAGCAGCAGCGTCAGTGGCTAACATTCCTCCCATAGCCACTGGCCGTGGACGCCTTGGGCGCCGCCCAGCAGGAGCATCTGCAACTCACGCTGCAGAGACACAGCAGCAGCAGCGTGTAGCACCTGCTCCGATTTTCCTCCAGCCGGGTCGGAAACGTCCCATTGAGGAAAAGCATGCAGACACTGTGGTGCAACTCATGACGGAGGATGAGCAGCCCGCCATCAGCTCTGCATCCGAGGCCTCCACCCTCACCACCACCACCACCACCACCCCTGTTCGCAGCAGCCGCCCAGCAGGGTCTGGGGAGGAGGCCAGTTCACCGTCACAAGTTGGCGACCTGTCACTCAGCAGTATTTTTACCCCAGGCACCATCAGGGTATTGTCTGCTGTTGTTGGCGATTTTGAGGAGGAGATGCTGATGGGCACTTTGGGGGATGAGGGATTGGACAGCAAGACTGTGGCGACAGTCAAGCAGCCCATCCATGCATCAGGAGAGGAGTTTGGGGGGTCATCATCCCAGCAGGACATGTTTCAGGAGGGGGAGGATGATGATGACCCGGTGACAGACAGAGACTGGGTGCCACCACCTCCAGGGGATGTCGTCCTCAGCAGCTCTGAGGAGGAGGAGGAGGATGCTCTTGTGGGCCTTGCAAGGAGGCGCATCATTGCAAGCATTGGCAGCAGTAGGCAGGTCCCACAGCCTGCTGGTGTCTCAGGCTCAGCAGCAGCAGCAGCAGCATCTGCCAGTACCACCACCAGCCGCACCCAAGCCCCCCAAGCCCCCCCCCCCAACCACCACAGGGAGACAGGCAGCAGCGGTTCCATGCCGTAGGGGGATGTTTCTGTCACCAATCTGGCGATATTTCACCATGCCCACTGTGTACAGCAAGTACGCCACTTGCAACCACTGTCAGCGGAAGTTGAGCAGAGGTGCAGACCCCTTAAAGTTCAGCACCAGCTCGCTCATCAACCACCTTGCTGCGAAACATTTCCACCAGCATGAGGAGTTCCAGAGGCTGAAGGCATCTGGTGCTGGCAGTGGCACCACACCCATCACTGCACAGCCTTCAGCAGCAGCAGCAACAGCAGCCACCCGCCCTCCTGCTCCTCCAGCAGCACCAGCAGGAGTGCGGAAACGAACTGCTCCTCCCCCCTCTGCAACTCCTGCCGCCGACACTGAGGCCTGTTCTGGCAGCCAGTCCTCAGTGGCCTCCTCCGTTGTGTCTGCTGATTCCCGTGCCAGCAAAAGGCCACGCCAGAGCCTTTTGAGCGAGTCCTTCCAGGGGGTGGTTAGGGCTCTGCCTCCCAGCAGCCGTCGCGTGCGGCAGCTGAACGGCTTGCTGGCACGGGCCATGTGCTCCCAACTCCTGCCGTACACGCTCGTGCAGGAGGGGAGCGACATTCGTGCGCTGCTTGCTTGCGCAGCCCCAGACTGGCAGCTCCCCAGCAGACACTTTTTCTCCCGCAAGGCCATTCCTGCACTGCACCGCTTTGTGATGGCCAATGTGGAGCGAGGGCTGGAGCACGCGGTTGGTGAAAGGGTCCACGTCACCATGGACTCCTGGAGCAGCCGCTTCGGGACAGGCCGCTACCTGTCCTTCACTGTCCACTGGGTCAGCTTGGTGGAAGGGGGTGAGGATGGGAGAGCAGCAGCGGGCACAGCAGCAGCAGCAACACAGTGGGTGGTGCCACCCCGCAGGGTCAGGGGAACTGCAGCAGGTTCCTCCGATCCTCTGCCATCCTCCGGCACACCTGGCCAAACCCCCCGCCTCAGCAGCAGCGTGAAGGCCCGCCACTGCCAAGCGCTGCTGCACTTGGTCAGCCTTGGGAAGACCAAGCTGACGGCAACCCATGTGTTGGCCAAACTCCAGGAGCAGGAGAGGATTTGGCTGACCCCCAGAGGCCTCAGAGTCGGAGAGGTGGTGGCCGACAATGGGGCCAATCTGGTTGCCGCAATAGACAGGGGAAACCTGACCCACATCCCCTGTCTTGCCCACGTGCTGAACCTGGTGGTGCAGAAGTTCTTGCGCACCTACCAGGGGATGGGCGAACTGCTGGAAACGGCAAGGAACGTTGTGCGTCACTTCCGGCGCTCGGCTGCAGCCTGTGCGAGCCTGGAAGACGTGCAAAAGGAGCTGGATCTGCCACGCCATCGGCTGATCCTTGACGTTCCGACTCGCTGGAACTCCACCCTGGCGATGTTGGAGCGTCTGGTTGAACAGAAGCACGCTGTCAACCAGTACCTTGCCCTGGCCACTGTTTCCGCTCAGAGAAGGGACAAGACCAGCAACATCCTGTCCATCGTCCCCGATGATGACTGGAGGCACATGCAGCAGGTGTGCTTAGTGCTGGCTCCCTTTCTGCAGGCCACTAACATGGTGAGCAGGGACCATGCTATGGTCTGCGAGTGGGTGCCCCTGGTTTGTCTGCTGAACAGGGCCCTCGATGCTTTGCTGGAACAGGGAGCGGCAGCCTTGGACCAGCAGGAGCGGCAAGCAGCTGCACAGTCCACCTCTGAGGGGGAGGAGGAGGAGGACTTGGTGGAGGTCCCTGACCTTGCTGGTGATTAGGGGGAGCAGCACAGTGCAGCTGAGTTGGTGCGGGGGTGGAGAGAGGATGAGGCTGACGAGGCAGAGGAGGAGGATGAGGACAGCAGCACTGCCGTCGATGTGCCAGCAGACGTGGCCCGCCTCTTCCCAATGGCAGCGCACATGCTGACGTGCCTGCGCAGAGACCCCAGGGTGATCCAGATGAAGCAGAGGGAGGACATCTGGATCAGCATGATGTTGGACCCACGCCTCAAGGGGAAGTTGAGCCAGTTCCTGCCGCCTGCAGGAGGAGACCCAGCGCAACAAATAAGGAGCTTGCAGCAGGCCCTTGTTGAGCGCTTGGAGGAAGCCTTCCCCCAGCCTTCCACCCCCACTGTCCAGCAGCCAGCACAGAGGCAGCAGCAGGTGCCTGCATCCAGCAGCAAGCGCCCCACAGACCTGCTGTCTCTCAGCCACGAGCTCTACAGGACTGTAGAGGCTCCGGCAGCAGTGACTAGAGAGGAGGTGCATGCAGCAGCATCCTCCACCGGTCACAGCCAGCGCCTGACCCGCATGGTGGCTGACTACATGGGGTCCTACAGCGGGCTTGACAGCGATGCCCCTGTTGATCCCATGGAGTATTGGGTCAAGCGCCTGGAGATCTGGAGCGAGCTGGCGCAGGCGCCCTGGAAGTGCTGTCCTGCCCCCCTTCCAGCGTGCTGTCCGAGCGCTGCTTCAGTGCAGCTGGTGGTGTGGTCACCGAGAAACGCTCACGTCTGTCTCACAAGTCTGTGGACAGACTGACGTTTCTCAAGATGAACCAGGCGTGGGTGGAAGGCGAGTTCCTGGCCCCTGTTGTCGGCGAGAGGGGGACATGAACTGGCTAAGAACCATCGTTAATGTGCCTTACCACCCTTTACCACCTCCTGGCTCCTGCTCACTAAGCCAGCCTGGTTCACTTTGACTATTACGTCGCCTGCAGCCACACATTTTACACCTACTGGGCTGCTGTGTACTGCCCTTCTGCTGTCTGTCTGTGTTTCCCACTGCCAGGGTACACAGATTTACCTTCTGCTGCCACTCTGCCACCAGCTATTACGTCAAACAATAGCTATATATCTGTGTAATTTGTTTTACAAACAAAACCAAAAAACCATTAAAAAAAAAAAAAGGTTTAATTTTTCTGAGGTGCCCGGGTTGAAAACTGTGTTGTCCCAGTTGTGTATTGGACACGATGTGGGCTGCACGACCGCTGTCTGGGACCTCCTGTTGTGTTCATTTACGGCCTGGTATCACCGCTAGGTACCAGGGCTATTATGTCACGCTGCCTGCCTGCTGCCACACTCACACTACTCCTCCATTCCTCCTGCTGCTGCTGTCTGTCTGTGTTTCCCACTGCCAGGGTACACAGAATTACCTTCTGCTGCCAGTCTGCCACCAGCTATTACGTCAAACAATAGCTGCACACATAATTACTCCTCCATTCCTCCTGCTGCTGCTGCTGTCTGTCTGTCTGTGTTTCCCACTGCCAGGGTACACAGATTTACCTTCTGCTGCCACTCTGCCACCAGCTATTACGTCAAACAATAGCTGCACACATAATTACTCCTCCATTCCTCCTGCTGCTGCTGTTGTCTGTCTGTGTTTCCCACTGCCAGGGTACACAGATTTACCTTCTGCTGCCACTCTGCCACCAGCTATTACGTCAAAAAATAGCTATATCTGTGTAATTTGTTGTAAAAACAAAACAAAAAAAAACAACAAAAAAAAGGTTTAATTTTTCTGAGGTGCCCCGGTTGAAAACTGTGTTGTCCCAGTTGTGTATTGGACACGATGTGGGCTGCACGACCGCTGTCTGGGACCTCCTGCCTGCTGTGTTTATTTACAGCCCTGGTATCACCGCTAGGTACCAGGGCTATTATGTCACGCTGCCTGCCTCATTGACTGCCTGCTGCCACACACTCATCCTCCTCCTCCTGCTGCTGAATTTACCTCCTGCTGTCTGTGTGTTTCCACTGCCAGGGAGCACATACAATGGCACTTCCAACATGCGTGCGCCACCAGCTATTTGTTACGCTCAAAAATAGCTGCATTTCTTTAAAAAAAAAAATTTGAAAAGAGAAATAAGTGAAGAAGAAGACGATATAGAAGAAGATGAAGAAGATGAAGAAGAAGAAGAAGAAGAAGAAGAAGAAGAAGAAGAAGAAGAAGAAGAAGAAGAAGAAGAAGAAGAAGAAGAAGAAGAAGAAGAAGAAGAAGAAGAAGAAGATGAAGATGGTGGTGGCCTGTATGTGTTGTAACTTTTATTTATTACACACATTACAGATGATAATAAAATCACACAGTAACAGTGAAAAAAAAATAAGTGAACGGGTACTAGTAGTATAGTAGTAGACACTAGTAGTAGTATGCACGCATGCAGGTAACTAAGAAACACCTAGCGTACTAAAACACTATAAGTAAGTCATGCGGCAGACAGTCGGTGACAATTACAATCAGTCACACACGGTCAGACGCAATCAATCAATCAATAGGCTCGGGCAGGCGACAGACAGTCACAGGTCACTCACAACGGATGCTGGTGGTGGCCTGTCACAGTCAGTAACTAACTAACACAGTACTGAAACTAATAAAGTAACAGACTACAGCAGTAATAATTAACTAAACTAGTACTACTAAGTACACAACTAACTAGAATCCCTAACCTACCTAAGCTAGTAGTAGGCTAAGGTTACCTAGGCTAGCAGGCCTAGCCTGCACACAGACTAACACTAGCCTAGCACAGTATACACTATACACTAGCTGACTAAAAACAATCAAAATACTAGCTAACTATATAAGACAACAATTAATGTGTTTAGGAGGTGTTTAGGAAGCAAAACGCTAGGTTTTCAGACACAGCACATCACTGGAGAATCTCTCAGTACCAGCAGCAGTCACACAAGTGCGTGGCTCCGCAAGATGGCCGCCGCCTTATATAGAGGAGGGGAGGGCCAGGCTCCCCTTGTCTGATTGGTTGCTAGGGTTGTCAGGTCCTCGGCAGGAGGACTTCTGATTGGCCCAATGACGTCATCTCCGAATCCTGAAGCCGAAACCGAACCCACAGCTCCATCCGGCCGAATTCGAGTGCGCACATTCGGCAGGCTTCGTATTCGGGTTCGGCTCGGATTGCAGCATTCGGGTTCGGGTTCGCATTCGGCAAACCAAAAAAAACACCCGAATTTTCGGGGAAACTTCAGGGTCCTGCTGAGCACCTCTGGTTGCTCCATACAAATCATTTGCTAAATCTTAAGTCCAGCCTTTAACCACTTGCCGACCGCACACTCATACCGTGCGGCGGCAAAGTAGTAGCTGGAGGACCAGCGACGCAGTTCTGCGTCGTCAGGTGCCTCCCTAATTAATCAGGAAAGGCCGCTCGCGCGAGCGGCCGTTTCCTGTCAGATCACGGAGCGGGTCTCCGTGAATAGCCTGCGAGCCGCTGATTGCGGCTCGCAGACTAAATGTAAACGTAGGAGACGTATGTCTCCTTTGTTTACATTGTACGGCGCTGCTGCGCAGCAGCGCCGTAAGGCAGATCGACGATCCCCGGCCAATCAGCGGCTGGGGATCACCGCCATGTGACAGGGGACGTCCTGTCACAGGCTGCACAGGACGGATAGCGCCCTGTGCAGCCCCGATCACCAGGGGGCAAGGTAGGAGAGGGAGAAGCGGAATTTCGCCGCGGAGGGGGGCTTTGAGGTGCCCCCCCCCCCGCAACAATACAGCCAGCAGGAGCGATCAGACCCCCCCTGCACATCATCCCCATAGGGGGGAGAAAAGGGGGGGCGATTTGATCGCTCAGCATACACCCTGATCTGTGCTGGGGGCTGCAGAGCCTACCCAGCACAGATCACAAAAAACAGCGCTGGTCCTTAAGGGGGGGTAAAGGGTGGGTCCTCAAGTGGTTAAATTGTTTCCTTGCTTATCTTCAAATGATTATGTTAAAGAAGATGAGTGATGCGAAAAAAGGACCAGTGTGATTAAAAAAGAAAAATGTCCTTTGCACATGAATTCTTCATGGTCTGTCTGACAGGACAGTATGCTGAAAGATTGTCAGGAGGTGTGATAAAGGCCTGACAGGAGCTGTGATAAAGGCCTGACAGGAGCTGTGATAAAGGCCTGAAAGGAGGTGTAATGAAGACCTGACAGGAAGTGTGATGAAGGCCTGACAGGAGGTGTGATGAAGGCCTGACAGGAGGTGTGATGAAGGCCTGACAGGAGGTTTGATAAAGGACTGCCAGGAGGTCTTATGAAGATCTGACAGGAGATGTGATTAAGGACTGCCAGGTGTGTGATGATGGCCTCACAAGAGGTCTGATGAAGACCTGACAGGAGGTGTTATAAAGGACTGCCAGGTGTGTGGTGAAAGCCTGAGAGGAGGTGTGATGAAGGCCTGACAGTAGGTGTTATAAAGGACTGCCAGGTGAGTGGTGAAAGCCTGATAGGAGGTGTGATGAAGGCCTGACAAGATGTGAGATAAAGACCTGCAGGAGGTGTAATGAAGGCATGAGAGGAAGTTTGATGAAAGCCTAACAGGAGGTGTGATGAAGGACTGACAGGAAGTGTGATGAAGGCCTCACAGTAGATGTGATGAAGGCCTGACAGGAGGTGTGATAAAGGTGTGATAAAACGCGGAAAAGCCGCCGCGTGTATAGGCGGCAAGGCGGCTGATTCCGCGTCCAGCGCGGCGGTTTGCTTTCTGATTTGGTACCTTCGCATATCTGATTATCTGTTGCCAAACCCTGCCTGCCTTTGGATACTGAATCAGCCTTCTGTCTATGTACCTTGTCTATCTGTGTGTTGCCGACCTGGCTTGCCCGACCTAGAGAGCTATCTCTCTCCTTAGAGATAGTCTCCAGACCTGCTAGTGACATCCACCTTCAGGTGTCACTCACTCACAGGTTCTTCCTACCTTCAGCCTGGGACTCCACCCCTTTAGAGGCCTCAGGCTGTTGAACGGTTTTTGTACTTTCCAAAAGGCGGTATCGCCCATACCGCCAGAGACCACCTGCTCCTCGGGTGGTCTTACTCAAAGTCATTACTGTTGCACCAAACACTCACATTATAAAGGTGTTCAGAGGTTAGTTATACTTAGATTATCGGTGATTCTGCAGATCATCAATAATCAGGTATAATCTGTATTCTTGGTGATACTGCAGATCACCAATAATCAGATTCTCTCTGTGTGCTGACACCGATCGTTACAGAACGGCAGATGCACTTACCACCTCGGTGGAAAATTTCATCCAAGTGCTGGACAGTCATCAGACCCAGATAAACGCTTTGTCTGGGTCTGCTCAAGTCCTACAGACGGCTGTGAATATAGTGCGATCTCCTCCAGGTCTCCTCTGTAGACTTATATATGCCTGTGCCCGAAAAGTTTTCTGGTCACAGATATGACTTTCAGAATTTTAGAAATCGAGTGTTATCGTACTTTGAGTTGAGACCTAATTCGTCGGGAACCATGGCACAGAGAATTACGTTCATTAAGACTCTGCTGTCAGACAGGGAATGAGGCCCTAGCATCGGTTGAGGAATTTTTTAAAGCTATGGCTATAATTTATGATGATCCGGACATCGCCTCTACCGCTGAGCGGAAGCTCAAGACTTTGCGGCAGGGCAGGGATCCGGTTGAAGTTTACGCAGCTGAGTTCAGAAAATGGGCAGTTTCAGCTAGATGGGGGTCCTTTGCACTTCTGGACTGTTTCTTGTCAGGGTTGTCAGACGCAGTATCTGATCTTATGCTGGGTCATCCTGTGTCAAAATCTATTGATGAGGCCATTTCATTAGCAGTCAGGGTTGATCGTCGTCTACGTTATCAGAAACAGACTCGGAGTAGGAACAATGTGAGATATGTTTCCTACGCCTCTCCTCCACCCGTTTCACCCCCACCGGAACCAATGCAGATTGGTCAGTCGAGATTGTCCCGGGTGGAGCAGAATCGCAGAAAAACAGAACAGCTCTGTTTATACTGTGCAGAGGAGGGTCATAGAGTGCAGAATTGTCCCAAGAAGTCGGGAAACGCTGCCGCCTAGGTGTAGTCGGAGGTAATACCCTAGGCGTGCAGTCTTTACCTCTAGACGATAAACGTTTGCTTCTCCCTTGTTCTATATCTTGGGGAAATCAAACAGTGGCCACTGAGGCCTTCCTAGATTCTGGCTCAGCAGCCAATTTTATGGATTACGAATTTGCTAAGAAATTGGGGATTCCTATTTCTCCTTTGAATCAACGGATTCTGGTCACTGCCATGGACGACTCTCCTCTGCAGAGTGACTACCCTCTGTCTCAGACCCTAGAGTTAAGGGTTACGGTGGGGGTGTTGCACAAAGAGAGTCTACAGTTTCTGGTTTTGCGAATGACAACTTCCACGATCATTCTTGGCATGCAATGGTTACAACTTTACTCTCCTCAGATCATTTGGGCTTCAGGTCAGCTAACGAGCTGGTCTACCCATTGTCATCATCATTGTTTAGCGAAGGTAACCTTGGGTAACACCAAGATTCGGGTGGAAGGTTTGCCAAGTCAGTACTCAGAATTTGCGGACATGTTTAGTCCCAAATCAGCAGATAAACTTCCTCCTCACCGTCCTTTTGATTGTCCCATCGATCTCAGGTCTGGTTGTATGCCCCCTAGAGGTCATCTCTATAATCTGTCTGGGCCAGAGAAATTGGCTATGCAAGAATACATCAGAGAAAATTTAGCTAAAGGTTTTATTCGCCCCTCTCGGTCACCAGCAGTGGCAGGATTCTTTTTAGTTAAAAAAAAGGATGGAGGCCTCTGTCCATGCATCGATTATCGGGGCTTAAATAAGATTACAGTAAAAAATCGTTATCCTTTGCCTTTAATTGACGATTTGTTTACCCAGGTCACCAATGCTAAGATTTTCTCGAAGCTGGATTTGAGGGGTGCATACAACCTTGTGCGTATCAGAGACGGTGATGAATGGAAGACGGCCTTTAACACACCCGACGGGCATTACGAGTACCTAGTGATGCCCTTCGGGTTTTGTAACGCCCCGGCCGTCTTCCAAGAGCTGATTAACGAGGTGTTCAGAGAGGTGTTGGGAAAATTCGTCTTGGTATATTTAGACGATATACTGATTTTTTCTTCCAACATCTCAGAACACAGGAAACATGTTGGGTTTGTGCTACGAAAGTTGAGACAGAATATGCTGTATGCTAAACTGGAAAAATGCATTTTCGAAGTGACTTCTGTTGCCTTTCTGTGGTACATAATTTCGACCTCTGGCCTCTCTATGGACCCTGGAAAGGTTTCTGCTGTCTTGGAGTGGCCTCAGTCTGTAGAATTGAAGGCACTCCAGAGATTCCTGGGGTTCGCCAACTACTACAGGAGATTCATAAAGGGGTACTCTACGGTGATCTCACCCCTCACCAGTCTCACCAAGAAAGGGGCAGATACTCACCACTGGTCCCCAGAGGCCCATGCTGCTTTCTCTACTCTGAAGATATTGTTCTGTTCTGCACCCATTTTGAGACATGTAGACATCACCTTTCCCTTTATCGTGGAGGTTGATGCCTCAGAGGTAGGGGTAGGGGCTGTGCTGTCTCAGCGTTCTGGTTTGCAGGGGAAACTTCACCCCTGTGCCTATTTTTCACGTAGGTTTTCACCCGCAGAGAAAAACTACGATATAGGCAACCGGGAACTTCTAGCCATCAAGTTAGCCTTTGAAGAAGGGCGACATTGGTTAGAAGGGGCAGAACACACCATTACAGTTTACACTGATCACAAACATTTGGAGTACATTGAGGGCGCTAAGAGACTTAGCTCCTGACAGGCCCGGTGGTCGTTATTTTTTTCGAGATTCAGATTTGTAATCACATATACCCCTGGTAGTAAGAACATCAAGGCTGATTGTCACGATTGTGGAACTTTCCCCGTGATCAGCGCACAACGCGTGCGCTGACACGGCGGAGATCCTCCACAAGCGTATAATTTGCAGGAACCCAGCAAAAGGTGCTACGCACCTGTAGAGGGAAATTCCTGTCGGCAGATGGCGCTGGGAAGTGCAGAGGAACCAATCCTCTGTACCTCCACAAGTGCCAGACAGGAATTGTACGAAGCGCAGAACGCAATCGCAAGAGAGGCGATTGCGAATGAGATTGAGCAAAAGGGATAGGTTGTATGTGTGTGCGCCAATCCAGTCGCCACTCCGCGACCGCGCACACACAACAGCAGATACGAAATAGGAACACGATCGCGAGAGGTGCGATCGCGAGACGTGACACAAGGCAGAACAGAATAGAATATGAGGGTAGCAAAGGCACAGCAAATACAATAAGGAGATATGGAAAACAACAACGCTAGCTAACCGCGAACACCGCACTCATTCGCAACAGTGCACACGGTTATGCGCGATCTCCACGTGATAAGCACAATAGAGACAAGCACGCCTAACTAACCATAAACAGACAAACCTGAAACAGGGGACGCGAGCGCTTGCTTAACGGTTACCTCACCGAGCCTGTAGCAAGCGCAGCGGACAAGACAGACACACGAAAAACAAGAACTAGGCAGGAAGGATCCACCGCTCTTCCGCCAGAGCAAGTGTGATCCAAGCAGGAACACAGATCAGAAAGATCCACAGCCGCTAACGCTAGCGGCTAGTGCGATCTCAGCAAGACAGAACGATTCGCTATCAACCGCCGCTGGTGACAGCGCAATCGCGACCGACAAGACAGAACAGAAGGATCCCCAGCGCTCGCACAAAGTAGCTAGCGCGATCCCAGGAGACAGAACAGAAGGATACCCAGCGCTAGCACAAAGTAGCTAGCGCGATCCCAGAAGACAGAACAGAAGAGATAGCTGGTAGCAACCGCTGCACCAGCTATACTCCAAGAACAGAGATCAGAACCATTTCCTGTCAACCACCATAGGGACAGGACAATGGCAAACAGGCAAGACAAGACAGAACAGGCAATACAGATAATACAACCTGACTGGGCTAGAAGGGGAGCCTAAAGCAACCCCCAGGAATTAACTATACTAGATAGCAATGGCTGACACTCCAGCAGTGTCCATCAGGAACTGAGCATGGAAGGGAAATGACCAGCGAAGCATTCTGGGAAACATAAAGCTCTTATAGTGCCAGTCATCAAAGAAGGCAGGTAGGGGATTTGCATAACGAATGTATGCAAATTCCCCAGCAAGAGAACAGAACAGAAACTTGCAATGGAAAGACAGGTCTCTGTTCCAGAGACCTGCAGCCCACAGACTAGAGGAATGGACAAACAGCTGTCTGCCTGTGCAGCCAGCTGAGCGGATCATCACAGTACCCCCCCTTCTAGGGATGGATTCCAGACATCCCTCAAGACTGGTAACATCACAAAACTCTAACTGAAGACTCATGAAGGTCAGGACAGCCCGACAAGGCCCAATTCCAGAGTCAGTCCATCCGAAACCGACCTCATCAGAAGCAGAAGCCACCGAAACATGCCCATCAGCACTGCAAGTCTCAGCGCAACACCCATCAGGACTGTGGACACCAGAGAAGAAGCCATCGACACCCTCCAGACAATACCCACCACCTTCCAAGGAGCGTCCAAGAATACCAAACATGCCGCAATACCTGTTCGAAGTGTCCCTTACAACACCAAAGCCATTGCTGATCGCATTCAGGGCACCAAGCAAAACTTTTCCCGGAATCTCCCAGAACGCCTTGAAGCTCCGCAGAGATCCCAAGAAGCCAGAACGCTCACCAGGCTCACATGGAGAACCACCAAGAACCCCTATGGAACCTATGATCATTCCAGACTCAAAATTAGCAGGACACCCATCAAGATCAGGACTTTCAGGGACCACTTCTGGGCATGCAAGCAGGCAGGCTATATCAGAACATGTCTCCACAGAGGAAGCATCTGAGTACGCTGGTAACCGAGGCACACTTGGGCTTTCTGGGTCACAGAGCACATCGGGGTACACTAGTACAGGAGAAACCTCAGGACATGTCGGGGAACTGCCAACCTCAGAGTCCGACACGACAAGACCAAAACCAGTACCGGGCAGAAAATCATCACGAGTTAAGATCACAGGTACTGGTCTTTCAAAAGAAGACTCGGATTCAAATTCAGAATTTTCTGTAACTGTAATATCATCATTGACTACACATGAATGAAGCTCCACAAGAGCTGCAAAAGTAGTCAGCAAGGCAGCAATGCCTATTGAAGTGGGCAACACCTCAGAAGGACCTGGGGGGCAGGAGACATCTCCCACAAGTTCTGCACCCCTTGGGAGGAACTCGGAGACCTTTAGATCATCGAACAAGACCTCAGGAACATCATTTTTCAAGTTGTCTAAGAAGGATTCTGTACTCTCCATGTTACAGGGCAAAACTGGAACTTTATTTTGAGAACAGGGCAGATGTCCCAGGGAAGGTTCCACCATAAACTGAGACTGAATTTCATCATCATGAGTGGAACGTACAGGAATATTCACTAGACCACACACTGACTCCCTAACTTTAATCTCACTGCACCCAGAACTCTGCGTAGTAGTCAAACTAGCTTGCAATTCCAAAACTGCAGAAAGACAGGTAAAAATAGCAGCAATACCTAGACGAGCCTCTAGGGGCAGGGCAGGAGATATTGTACAAGGCAATATTGACTCATCCAGAGTACTGGGTGGATAGTCAATACTTTCTTCAGAATCAGACTCGCAAATGTCAATGCAAGTGGACATCATGCCTTCATTCATGGTACAGGGCAGGTTCAGAGAAAGCTTCTCTGGACAAGGCAAAGAAGCTTCAGCATCAGATTCGCAAAACCGAAGCGCTGTCTCATTCTTAGATTCGGCTAACAATGTCGAATCCGAGGAGTCAGAACGCAAAATTTGCGGATCCAAGATCGCTTTAGGTTGCGAAACTGACGCTTCCATATCGCAAACTTCCGCGATCTGCGGAGCAGACTGCAAGGCATCTAGGACAGAAACACTGGAGCAACTGTCATCAGGCAACAGGCCTGCACAGGTGTGAACAGGGTGAGACAGAAACTCATTTGCAGAAGAAATGGCGACATCAACAGGATAAACTTTATTAGGCATAATAATTTTACTTTTGACGCTGCATAGTCGAGAAATTTTCCCCATAGCAGGGTCACAGACGGAAGATCTCAAAGATCTGTTTCTAAATGACAAGGGATCCCACACATCCTTGAGGAAACCGGCAGACTCATGCCGATCACAATCTGCAGGAACATTCGAGAAACAGGCATCAGATCGCACAGATTCAAACTGCACACTGTCATTCATTTCAGATTGCACAAAGTCAAGACTCTCATGCTTTACCCCAGAAAGGCAGGAACAATCATCCGACAACGATGTCTCTTTATTGGAATCAATTGGTTGGTGTGTGTGCAACTCATCGAAAATCGTTTGCCATACATAGATCACCAGATCCACATCATCCTTGTCACATTCATCGGAATCAATCAGAAGGTACATAGAATCGAGACAAGCATTCAAGACATCTTCGCTTTTTGCGATGTAAAAATCGCAAAAGGCTTTCCAATCAAAATCGAATTCTTCCAGCAAGGCCCCAATATCCCAGGAAGCAAATGGGGGTTCAAACAGGCCAGTATCCAAATAATCTCCATAGGGGTGGAGTTCAGGAACAAGAACAGATTTTTTAACTGCTTTAATGTAGTGTGCGATCCTACCTATAGCAGGATCCACATAAGCTTTGGATTGGGGCAAAAAACCTGAAAACTGATCAGCAGATGCATTATAAACATCATTATCATACTGCATGGTTTTGCTCATTTCAGACTTGACAGAAATAACCTCTTTATTTGTGGTTGCTAGGGGCAACGGATCTTTCCGCTGGGAAGCCTTCCTAGATCTTTTACGTTTAGACTTAAGGTTCGTATACACGTCCGATAAAGATCGTTCGTTACGAACGATTCGTGACGTTTACACGATATTCAAATTAGACCGAAAAGATCGTTCGTAATGAACGATTGTGTACACACGTGAACGATATAAGTATAAAGTACTGAACGACGAACGATTAAAAAATGCGTGCGCAAACGGAAGTGACGTTATGACAGGCAATAAGAACATGCGTTATCGGACGATCTTTGTACACACTGCAACGATTGAACGATTATCTTTCGAAAAAATCCGCCGGGTTGGATGGGTCCGATTGAACGATAACGATCGTTATCGTTCACAAAAACGATCGTTCACACTTTTTGAACGCACGATTATCGCTCCGATTGTCGTTATCGTTCGTTTTTGAACGATCGTTATCGTACGTGTGTACTCAGCTTTAGAGGCTTTGGATGGCTGCTTTGTGGATGAAAGAGTAGATGGAACAGCTGATTGAGCTGCTGACAACAACTCATTAAGGGGGTATGGTAATTGAGGTAATCTCAGCCAATTGTGAATTAAAAAGGCCAAGAATTCCAGGGGTCTTTGACTCAGGGTGGTATGATTTAACACATCATAACCCCACATTGACATTTCGCCCCCCAACAGAATGTAGACCATTTGGGGGGCCCAGGTAGACACTGGGGTGCATTGGAATTCAGGGTTCGCTAACAGTTTCGTACACTCAGACAAAAATTCGTCTGCTGATTCAGGTTCAAGTTTTTTAAATCTCTTAAAGGTACAAGAGCCATATTCGACAAAATCGTACAAATCTGAAATTCCGTCTACACTGGGGTTTTGGGTTGGGCTGGTCATTCTGTCACGATTGTGGAACTTTCCCCGTGATCAGCGCACAACACGTGCGCTGACACGGCGGAGATCCTCCACAAGCGTATAATTTGCAGGAACCCAGCAAAAGGTGCTACGCACCTGTAGAGGGATATTCCTGTCGGCAGATGGCGCTGGGAAGTGCAGAGGAACCAATCCTCTGTACCTCCACAAGTGCCAGACAGGAATTGTACGAAGCGCAGAACGCAATCGCAAGAGAGGCGATTGCGAATGAGATTGAGCAAAAGGGATAGGTTGTATGTGTGTGCGCCAATCCAGTCGCCACTCCGCGACCGCGCACACACAACAGCAGATACGAAATAGGAACACGATCGCGAGAGGTGCGATCGCGAGACGTGACACAAGGCAGAACAGAATAGAATATGAGGGTAGCAAAGGCACAGCAAATACAATAAGGAGATATGGAAAACAACAACGCTAGCTAACCGCGAACACCGCACTCATTCGCAACAGTGCACGCGGTTATGCGCGATCTCCACGTGATAAGCACAATAGAGACAAGCACGCCTAACTAACCATAAACAGACAAACCTGAAACAGGGGACGCGAGCGCTTGCTTAACGGTTACCTCACCGAGCCTGTAGCAAGCGCAGCGGACAAGACAGACACACGAAAAACAAGAACTAGGCAGGAAGGATCCACCGCTCTTCCGCCAGAGCAAGTGTGATCCAAGCAGGAACACAGATCAGAAAGATCCACAGCCGCTAACGCTAGCGGCTAGTGCGATCTCAGCAAGACAGAACGATTCGCTATCAACCGCCGCTGGTGACAGCGCAATCGCGACCGACAAGACAGAACAGAAGGATCCCCAGCGCTCGCACAAAGTAGCTAGCGCGATCCCAGGAGACAGAACAGAAGGATCCCCAGCGCTAGCACAAAGTAGCTAGCGCGATCCCAGAAGACAGAACAGAAGAGATAGCTGGTAGCAACCGCTGCACCAGCTATACTCCAAGAACAGAGATCAGAACCATTTCCTGTCAACCACCATAGGGACAGGACAATGGCAAACAGGCAAGACAAGACAGAACAGGCAATACAGATAATACAACCTGACTGGGCTAGAAGGGGAGCCTAAAGCAACCCCCAGGAATTAACTATACTAGATAGCAATGGCTGACACTCCAGCAGTGTCCATCAGGAACTGAGCATGGAAGGGAAATGACCAGCGAAGCATTCTGGGAAACATAAAGCTCTTATAGTGCCAGTCATCAAAGAAGGCAGGTAGGGGATTTGCATAACGAATGTATGCAAATTCCCCAGCAAGAGAACAGAACAGAAACTTGCAATGGAAAGACAGGTCTCTGTTCCAGAGACCTGCAGCCCACAGAC
The DNA here is from genome assembly GCF_040937935.1 of Hyperolius riggenbachi. Taxonomy (NCBI): domain Eukaryota; kingdom Metazoa; phylum Chordata; class Amphibia; order Anura; family Hyperoliidae; genus Hyperolius; species Hyperolius riggenbachi. The sequence continues at coordinate 184,826,245 of NC_090647.1, forward strand.
TAGAGGAATGGACAAACAGCTGTCTGCCTGTGCAGCCAGCTGAGCGGATCATCACACTGATGCCTTATCCAGGTGTTTTGAGCCCGAGACAGCACAGCCCTCAGCCCCTGAGACCATTATACCTCAAAAGGTGGTCCTGGCAGCCACCGAAACCTGGAAAGACTGGACTGTCACTCTGAGTCCATTCCAACAGGATGTTCCTGAGGGGAAGCCTGAGGGGGTCCTATTTGTACCATTGCCTTTTAGCCTACAACTGTTGCAGCTGTTTCATTCCCACAAGAATGCCGGGCATCCTGGGGCCACCAGAACTCAGGATCTACTTTCTAGATGTGCTTGGTGGCCGTTATTGGCAACAGACTGTAAGGAGTTTGTGAGAGAGTGTGCAGTGTGTGCTAGAAGCAAACCCTCCCGTCAGGCACCTGTTGGAACTTTGCAGCCTTTACCAGTTCCAAGTGAGCCTTGGACCCATTTGTCCATGGATTTTGTGGGCGAACTCCCCAGGTCTGAGGGCATGACGGTCATTTGGGTGGTAGTCGATCGATTCAGTAAGATGGCTCATTTTGTTCCCCTGAAAGGACTCCCCTTGGCCCAGGAGTTGGCTGATCTCTTCATCCAGCACATTTTCCGGCTGCATGGCATTCCGGAAAATATAGTGTCAGATCGGGGAGTCCAATTTGTATCTAAATTTTGGAGGGCATTTTGCCATCAGTTAGACATGGATATTTCTTTCTCATCAGGCTACCACCCACAGACCAATGGCCAGACCGAAAGAGTCAATCAGTCCCTGGAACAATTTCTGAGATGTTATGTTGCAGATGCACAAGCTGACTGGTTAAAATTTTTGCCGTTTGCAGAATTTGCACACAACAATCTGGGAAGTTCCTCCTCAGGATTTTCGGCGGTGCACGTGGATTCCGCTTCCCCCCCCCCCCCCCCGTGTTGATTGATGACCAACCTGAGTATGAGATTGAAAAGATTCTGGGCTCACGGCTTGTGCTGAACTACGTGCAGTATCTGGTTCACTGGAAGGGATATGGCATAGAGGAGAGAACTTGGGTGCCAGACTGTCGTATGCCTGCAGAGGAATTGAAGAAAGAATTCCATGACTTGCACCCTGGAAAGCCTGGTGGGAAGTGTCCGGAGTTCACTCCTCAGGGGGGGGGGGTACTGTGGTAAAATGCGGAAAAGCCGCCGCGTGTACTGGCGGCTGATTCTGCGTCCAGCGCGGCGGTTTGCACGCAGCAGCGTGCATCTGGTGTGGCTGGGCCTGTTAGTTCACACAGGCTGAGGAATGCGTGCGCGCGCGCTGAGAGGCAGAACCTTTATGACAAACATGGAGGAATCAGCTGACCAGGTTGGTCAGCTGACCTCAAAGCAAGTGGCTATTGGTTGATTGCTGATGGGTGGCGCCGGAGAGCGCCGCGCTATATATAGTCACTGCTGGTCAGTCTCAAGTTGTCTGCCGTTGGGAACACTACGTGGAAGCACTCAGACCTTAGTCAGATCCTACAGTGTGTTAGAACCACGAGGACCTGGGAATTCACACTGAGCCAGATTACTTCTGTGTATTATTGTGTTATACTTCAGACTAGTTCCAGGGTGTTGAGACCACGGACCTCACACCCAAGATTAGGGACTTTGTGTTATCATCCTGTTATACTTCAGACTAGTTCCAGGGTGTCGAGACCACGGACCTCACACCCAAGATTAGGGACTCTGTGTTATCACTTTGTTATACTCCAGACTAGTGTTGGGCGAACATCTAGATGTTCGGGTTCGGGCCGAACAGACCGAACATGGCCGCGATGTTCGGGTGTTCGAGCCGAACTCCGAACATAATGGAAGTCAATGGGGACCCGAACTTTCGTCTTTTTTAAAGCCTCCTTACATGCTACATACCCCAAATTTACAGGGTATGTGCACCTTGGGAGTGGGTACAAGAGGAAAAAAAAATTAGCAAAAAGAGCTTATAGTTTTTGAGAAAATCGATTTTAAAGTTTCAAAGGGAAAACTGTCTTTTAAATGCGGGAAATGTCTGTTTTCTTTGCACAGGTAACATGCTTTCTGTCGGCATGCAGTCATAAATGTAATACAGATGAGAGGTTCCAGGAAAAGGGACCGGTAACACTAACCCAGCAGCAGCACACGTGATGGAACAGGAGGAGGGCGGCGCAGGAGGAGAAGGCCACGCTTTGAAACACAACAACCCAGGCCTTGCATGCGGACAAGAAGCGTGCGGATAGCAATTTGCTTTTTGTCGGCATGCAGTCATAAATGTAATACAGATGAGAGGTTCCAGGAAAAGGGACCGGTAACGCTAACCCAGCAGCAACACACGTGATGGAACAGGAGGAGGGCGGCGCAGGAGGAGAAGGCCACGCTTTGAGACACAACAACCCAGGCCTTGCATGTGGACAAGAAGCGTGCGGATAGCAATTTGCTTTTTGTCGGCATGCAGTCATAAATGTAATACAGATGAGAGGTTCCAGGAAAAGGGACCGGTAACGCTAACCCAGCAGCAGCACACGTGATGGAACAGGAGGAGGGCGGCGCAGGAGGAGAAGGCCACACTTTGAGACACAACAACCCAGGTCTTGCATGCGGACAAAAAGCGTGCGGATAGCAATTTGCTTTTTGTCGGCATGCAGTCATAAATGTAATACAGATGAGAGGTTCCAGGAAAAGGGACCGGTAACGATAACCCAGCAGCAGCACACGTGATGGAACAGGAGGAGGGCGGCGCAGGAGGAGAAGGCCACACTTTGAGACACAACAACCCAGGCCTTGCATGCGGACAAGAAGTGTGCGGATAGCAATTTGCTTTTTGTCGGCATGCAGTCATAAATGTAATACAGATGAGAGGTTCCAGAAAAAGGGACCAGTAACGCTAACCCAGCAGCAGCACACGTGATGGAACAGGAGGAGGGCGGAGCAGGAGGAGAAGGCCACGCTTTGAGACACAACAACCCAGGCCTTGCATGCGGACAAGAAGCGTGCAGATAGCAATTTGCTTTTTGTCGGCATGCAGTCATAAATGTAATACAGATGAGAGGTTCCAGAAAAAGGGACCGGTAACGCTAACCCAGCAGCAGCACACGTGATGGAACAGGAGGAGGGCGGCGCAGGAGGAGAAGGCCACGCTTTGAGACACAACAACCCAGGCCTTGCATGCGGACAAGAAGCGTGCGGATAGCAATTTGCTTTTTGTCGGCATGCAGTCATAAATGTAATACAGATGAGAGGTTCCAGGAAAAGGGACCGGTAACGCTAACCCAGCAGCAGCACACGTGATGGAACAGGAGGAGGGCGGCGCAGGAGGAGAAGGCCACGCTTTGAGACACAACAACCCAGGCCTTGCATGCGGACAAGAAGCGTGCGGATAGCAATTTGCTTTTTGTCGGCATGCAGTCATAAATGTAATACAGATGAGAGGTTCCAGGAAAAGGGACCGGTAACGCTAACCCAGCAGCAGCACACATGATGGAACAGGAGGAGGGCGGCGCAGGAGGAGAAGGCCACGCTTTGAGACACACCAACCCAGGCCTTGCATGAGGACAAGAAGCGTGCGGATAGCAATGCATTTTGTCGCCATGCAGTCATAAATGTAATACAGATGAGAGGTTCAATAAACAGGGACCGGAAACGCTAACCCATCACAGATGTTAATTGTTCATGTTACTTGGTTGGAGTCCGGGATTGTTGCGTAGTCGTTTCCAATCCAGAATTGATTCATTTTAATTTGAGTTAGACGGTCTGCATTTTCTGTGGAGAGGCGGATACACCGATCTGTGACGATGCCTCCGGCAGCACTGAAACAGCGTTCCGACATAACGCTGGCTGCCGGGCAAGCCAGCACCTCTATTGCGTACATTGCCAGTTCGTGCCAGGTGTCTAGCTTCGATACCCAATAGTTGAAGGGTGCAGATGGATTGTTCAACACAGCTACGCCATCTGACATGTAGTCCTTGACCATCTTCTCCAGGCGATCGGTGTTGGAGGTGGATCTGCACGCTTGCTGTTCTGTGGGCTGCTGCATGGGTGTCAGAAAATTTTCCCACTCCAAGGACACTGCCGATACCATTCCCTTTTGGGCACTAGCTGCAGCTTGTGTTGTTTGCTGCCCTCCTGGTCGTCCTGGGTTTGCGGAAGTCAGTCTGTCGGCGTACAACTGGCTAGAGGAGGGGGAGGATGTCAATCTCCTCTCTAAAGTCTCCACAAGGGCCTGCTGGTATTCTTCCATTTTGACCTGTCTGACTCTTTCTTCAAGCAGTTTTGGAACATTGTGTTTGTACCATGGATCCAGAAGGGTATAAACCCAGTAATTGGTGTTGTCCAGAATGCGCACAATGCGTGGGTCGCGTTCAATGCAGTCTAGCATGAATTGAGCCATGTGTGCCAGAGTCCTGCCAGAATCCTCATCATCCTCTTGTGAGCGTTGTGATAGTTGTTGTGATGCATCATAGTCGTCACCTTCTTCCTGGTCTGCTTCTGCTGACCATTCACGCTGAGGGCTGGGAATAGCTCCTGCGAATACCCCATTGTGTCCTGAGGAAATTCTTCGGACTGGTTATTTGGCAGTGGTGTGCGTGGTGTCGCTGCCGGTTGTGTCAGCTTTGTGCCCACTGGCTCCTTGTAACTGGCTGAGGACTCGGACCTCGTGCGTGATGTGCTGGTGCTGCTTAACCCACTGCTGGACGCTTGAGAGGTCATCCAATCAATTATCTGGTCCTGTTCTTTTGGATTTGTGAGGGTTGATTTCCTGGACAACATGGGCGGTATTGAGTGGGTTTTCTTCGGTGCTCCACTGTGGCCTGTACGTGAACTTTCAGGGGAAACACCTCTTCCCTTGCCCCTCCCTCTTTCACAGGATTTCTTCTTCATTTCACTTATCCTTAAAGTACACGCTGACTGGCAGCAGTACAGTGGCAGTACAGAAATGCTATACAGTGGCGGGTGAGCGGTGTACTACTATTCCCAGCAGCGACACAGAGCACAATGCTATACAGTGGTGGGTGAGCGGTGTACTACTGTTCCCAGCAGCGACACAGAGCACAATGCTATACAGTGGTGGGTGAGCGATGTACTACTATTCCCAGCAGCGACACAGAGCGCAATGCTATACAGTGGTGGGTGAGCGGTGTACTACTGTTCCCAGCAGAGACACAGAGTGGCAGTAAACACAATGCTATATAGTGTGGGTGAGCGGTGTACTACTGTTCCCAGCAGCGACACAGAGCACAATGCTATACAGTGGTGGGTGAGCGGTGTACTACTGTTCCCAGCAGAGACACAGAGTGGCAGTAAACACAATGCTATATAGTGTGGGTGAGCGGTGTACTACTGTTCCCAGCAGCGACACAGAGCACAATGCTATACAGTGGTGGGTGAGCGGTGTACTACTATTCCCAGCAGCGACACAGAGCACAATGCTATACAGTGGTGGGTGAGCGGTGTACTACTGTTCCCAGCAGCGACACAGAGCACAATGCTATACAGTGGTGGGTGAGCGGTGTACTACTATTCCCAGCAGCGACACAGAGCACGATGCTATACAGTGGTGGGTGGGTGGGCGGTGTACTACTGTTCCCAGCAGCGACACAGAGCACAATGCTATACAGTGGTGGGTGAGCGGTGTACTACTGTTCCCAGCAGAGACACAGAGTGGCAGTAAACACAATGCTATACAGTGGTGGCTGAGCGGTGTACTACTGTTCCCAGCAGCGACACAGAGCACAATGCTATACAGTGGTGGGTGAGCGGTGTACTACTGTTCCCAGCAGAGACACAGAGTGGCAGTAAACACAATGCTATACAGTGGTGGGTGAGTGGTGTACTACTTTTCCCAGCAGCGACACAGAGCACAATGCTATACAGTGGTGGGTGAGCGGTGTACTACTGTTCCCAGCAGCGACACAGAGCACAATGCTATACAGTGGTGGGTGAGCGGTGTACTACTGTTCCCAGCAGAGACACAGAGTGGCAGTAAACACAATGCTATACAGTGGTGGCTGAGCGGTGTACTACTATTCCCAGCAGCGACACAGAGCACAATGCTATACAGGGTGAGCGGTGTACTACTGTTCCCAGCAGAGACACAGAGTGGCAGTAAACACAATGCTATATAGTGTGGGTGAGCGGTGTACTACTGTTCCCAGCAGCGACACAATGACTGGGGGGACCCTGGCTAGCCTGGCTGGAGAGAGAACTACCCTGCCTGCCTACCCAAAGCTAAACCCACAGACAAATGGCGGAGAAATGACGTGGATCGGGTTTTTATTTACCCGAACCACGTGACCCATTCGGCCAATCAGAGCGCGTTCGGGTCCGAACCACGTGACCCGTTCGGCCAATCACAGCGCTAGCCGAACGTTCGGGGAACGTTCGGCCATGCGCTCTTAGTTCGGCCATATGGCCGAACGGTTTGGCCGAACACCATCAGGTGTTCGGCCGAACTCGAACATCACCCGAACAGGGTGATGTTCTGCAGAACCCGAACAGTGGTGAACACTGTTCGCCCAACACTACTCCAGACTAGTTCCAGGGTATAGAGACCACGGACCTCACACCCAAGTCTAGGAATACTCTGTACCATCATATTATACTCCAGACTAGTTCCAGGGTGTAGAGACCACGGACCTCACACCCAAGACTAGGCATTGTTGATATCTGTTATGACCTATTGCATCCTTGACTATCCCTCTGCTTTCTGATTCGGTACCTTCGCATATCTGATTATCTGTTGCCAAACCCTGCCTGCCTTTGGATACCGAATCAGCCTTCTGTCTATGTACCTTGTCTGTCTGTGTGTTGCTGACCTGGCTTGCCCGACCTAGAGAGCTATCTCTCTCCTTAGAGATAGTCTCCAGACCTGCTAGTGACATCCACCTTCAGGTGTCACTCACTCACAGGTTCTTCCTACCTTCAGCCTGGGACTCCATCCCTTTGGAGGCCTCAGGCTGTTGGACGGTTTTTGTACTTTCCAAAAGGCGGTATCGCCCATACCGCCAGAGACCACCTGCTCTTCGGGTGGTCTTAATCAAAGTCATTACTGTTGCACCAAACACTCACATTATAAAGGTGTCCAGAGGTTAGTTATACTTAGATTATCGGTGATTCTGCAGATCATCAATAATCAGGTATAATCTGTATTCTTGGTGATACTGCAGATCACCAATAATCAGATTCTCTCTGTGTGCTGACACTGATCATTACAAAAGGTCATACAGTAGGTGGGATGAAGGCATGACTAGAGGTGCAATGAAGGCCTAACAGCCTGAGAGGAGGTGTGATGAAGGCCTGACAGTAGGTGTTATAAAGGACTGGCAGGTGTGTGATGAAAGTCTGAGGAGAGGTGTGATGAAGGCCTGATAGGAGGTGTGATGAAGGCCTGAGAAGATGTGAGATAACGGCCTGAAAGGAGGTGTAATGAAGGCCTGACAGGTAGTTTGATGAAACCCTGACAGGAGGTGTGATGAAGGACTGACAGGAAGTGTGATGAAGGTCTAACAGGAGGTGTAATGAAGGTCTAACAGGAGGTGTGATGAAGACCTGACAAGAGGTGCGATGAAGGCCTGACAGCCTGACAAGAGGTGCGATGAAGGCCTGACAGCCTGACAGGAGGTGTGATGAAGGCTGAACAGAAGATGTGGTGGAGGTGTGTCTTTTGCCCAATTATGTTTACATCTCTATCATGCCAGAAACTTCAGAGGCATATGAATACAGTCAAGTTCAATTGACATGTAAAATTGCTGAGACATAATAAACATGAGAACCACAGTGTTAAACCCCCCTAAAGACCAGGCCATTTTTCTCTAAATGGGCCACTGCAGCTTTAAGGCCTCGCCACAGGGCCGCACAACTCCCCCCCTTTTTGGTGGGGTCTGAATGCTCCCTCAGTGATTATTTTTTTAAACAATATTTATGTCTTTTATTTTTCAATAAAATTCCCTATTTATGTATTTATTTTCTAATTCCCCCTCCCTCCCCCTGCCAGCCAATCAGTGTGATCAGCTGTCATAAGCTTCAGCCTATGACAGGCTGCGGATCGCTGTGGTGCCTCCCATGGGAACAGCCATGTCACACGGCTGTCCCCAGTACAGCGCTGCCTTAGATCGCAGCGCTGTACAGCAATAAAAGATGGCAGTTTCGCTGTCAAACATTCTCCCAGCCGCGATCGCCGCTGGGAGACTGAAGGCGGAGCTCCATCACACAGCAGGGATGCACACACATCGGCGTGCGCAATCTCCCACAAATCACGCCCCAAGGACCTTACACCGATCTGTGTTAGGCGGGCCTGGGGCTGCCGCCGTGTCCACGCCCACGCTCAAGTGGTTAATGCACACCTGAAGCCAGAGGAATAGAGACTGACATATTTATTATTTCCTTTTAAACAATGCAAAATGCCTCCAATAAGGAAAAACAAGACGGCACCCCACTGGCTGCAAATATCTTGCTGTGTATTGCGTAACAAGTGCACTACATGTTACAGATAAAATTCTTCATGAGGTTTAACACCTGATGAAGGATTTTATCTGTAACATGTAGTGCACTTGTTCTGTAATACACAGCAAGATATTTGCAGCCAGTGGTGTGCCGTCTTGTTTTTCCTTATTGGAGTTGTCCGAAACCATATGAGCAGTCCGGTTGAGACTTTGCACCGGCAAGCAACCAGGTTTGATACCCCTGGTAGAGCTAACAGTACACATTGGATTGTATACCACGCGAATGCAAAATGCCTGTCTGCCCTGCTGATCCCCTGCCTCTAATATTTTTAACCATAGACCCTGTACAAGTATTCAAATCGGGAGCCTGACTGAAGTCTGATTAGATAACCTGCATGCTTGTTTCAGGTTTGGGATTCAGACACTACTGATGCCAGATAGATCAGCAGGTCACCAAGGTAACTGGTATTGTTAAAAAAAAATGACAGTCTACAAATGCCTCTCACTCCATGTACCCTTTAAAGCATAATTAAACTTATAGCATACATAAGCTATAAGTTTACTGTATGTGTTGCATACAGTCAATGAAAAGTATGCTTCACGGCCACTGTTAAAGAGACTCTGAAGCGAGAATAAATCTCGCTTCAGAGCTCATAGTTAGCAGGGGCATGTGTGCCCCTGCTAAACCACCGCTATCCCGCGGCTAAACTGGGGTCCCTTCACCCCCAAACCCCCCGCGCAAACCTTGGTCGTAAACTTGGTCGTAACATTTTCTCTTCCTGGAGGCAGGGCTAACGGCTGCAGCCCTGCCTCTAGTCGCGTCTATCAGACGTGCATCGCCGCCTCTCCCCCGCCCCTCTCAGTGAAGGAAGACCGAGAGGGGCGGGGGAGAGGCGGAGGTACGTGTCTGATAGACGCACATGAGGCAGGGCTGTGGCGGTTAGCCCTGCCCCAATGCGTAAGCACTCCCCGGCTGCACGGAGGGGATTTGGGGGTGAAGGGACCCCCGTTAAGCCGCGGGATAGCGGAGGTTTAGCAGGGGCACACATGCTCCTGCTATCTATGAGGTCTGAAGCGAGATTTATTCTCGCTTCAGACTCTCTTTAACGTGCACGTTATTATTATTTAGTATTTATATAGCTCTGACATCTTCCGCAGCGCTGTACAGAGTATATATTGTGTTGTCACTTAAAGGGAACGAGAGACGAGGGGATCCTTAAAAATTAAAAAAGAGTTTATACATACCTGGGGCTTTCTCCAGCCCCATAAGCCTGGATTGCTCCCACGCCGCCATCCTCCGCTGCCTCTATCGCCGGTACCGGTTCCCGTTACTTCTGCCAGGCGCGACCAGTTGTACGCATGCACAGGGGCTTTGTACGCAGGCGCCTGCACAGTACGGAGGGAGCGCACTGCGCTTGCGTCGACTGGCCGAAAGTACGGGACCCGGACAGAGGCAGCGGAGGATGGCGGCGTGGGAGCGATCCAGGCTTATGGGGCTGGTGGAAGCCCCAGGTATGTATAAATCTATTTATTCTTCATCTCTGGTTCTCTTTAACTGTCCCTCAGAGGGGCTCACAATCTAATCCCTACCATAGTCATATGTCTATGTATGTAACGTGGTCTAGGGCCAATTTATGGGGAAGGAAACTAACTTATCTGTATGTTTTCGAGATGTGGGAGAAAACCCGTGTGCCGTGCAGATAGTACCCTGGCAGAGATTCAAACCGGGGACCCAGCGCTGCAAGGTGAGAGTGCTGACCACTACACCCCTGTGCTGCCCATATTATGCGGTAAGGCACTGCATGAACTGCGTTGGGATACTGTAGTTGTTGCATTGCATCATAACCCATGTACACTATATGATGCATAGACTTACTTTTGCAATGCACCTTTCTGCATTGAAATTACCCTGTTACATCACACTGCAATACTGTACTATGAACTAAGCCTAAAAATGTGTGCTAATTACTGTGAAAAACGGCAAATATCCCATGTAGTACAGCTTAGTGACTGCTACGCAAGAGCCATAGCAGCCATAGCAGATGCTTTGGGGCCCCGGAGCATAGGGGGCCAAGGAGATAGTTAATGTATTCACCAATAACTTTCTTGTGTTTCTCCTGCCTCTGACTTTGTCTCAGTGCCCATGGACTATGTGCAGTGTTGATTGCATGAGAATGTAAATTGCCCAATTATCTCATATCCATAGGGTAGGGGCAGGTTGATCTGCTACATATGCAGGCCCCATGAAAGTTTTGCTATTGGGCCCCATGATCTCTAGCTAAGCCACTGCTGCTGCCCACTGTTGCCAGAAGTTGGGAAAATGTTCCTCTTTTGTATTATATTATATTACATTAGGAGGGGATACTAACATAAAGTTTAATATTTTTTTTTTTTAGCATTTAACAAATCAAATGACACTACACAATAATTAAAAAAGGGCTTCCTTTAGGAGACTAGATGAATCAGCGTATTGTTTCCTGCCCATCCAGTGACACGCTTCCTGCCTCTTGGATGCAATGCCATGCTCTAATTTACTAATGTCCTGATGTATGCAGCAGTTACAAGCTAACCAGCCACATCTGCTTAGCCAAATAATGCTAAATTAGACCATTTAGCCAATTTGGCATAAATTGATTGAAAATGGTTGTTTGGAAGTATGCACAGGTGTTGTGACAACTTATCTTCTGAAACAAGTTAACAGAATAGTGCCTGTGGCACAGCACAAATATAGAGCTGGTATGTTAGTTAGTTAGATAGTTACTAGATCTCACTATAAGACCTGCATATCAGCATCCATGCAGAACGTATTATTAGCTTTCCCGGACCACCTGTCTTCCAAAACTGTCCCTTAAACATACAATCAGTTAATCTTTATGTTTTATCCAGTAAAGACAGAATGGCTGCCTCGAGCACCACTGCTTCCCACATTTTGCTGGATTGTATTTTAAGTATCGCATTATTACCCAGAAATCTTCCTCCTGACATATGACCACATTAACTTTGTTGATATAATATCATGGTTCAGTTTTACTAAGCATCTTTGAACAAAGGTGACCATTTTCATCTTTTTTTCTTTTTTTTTTTTCCAAAAATGGGGATTGTTGCACCTACTTGAAATGAATTAAATGTAGCTGCCATATTTATTTCATTTTAAACAAAACCAGTTGCCTGGCAGCTCTGCTGATCTCTTTGGCTGCAGTTAGTGTTGGCGAGAATGCTTATTGTAGTCATTGCACTTGCGGATAGACCTCCCTCTGCATTTCTATGATGGAGTTGCTCAGCAGCCTTTAATAACCTGTTACCACTGATCTGGCACAATCTCTTGACCTCATGTGATTTGTGATGCACAAGGACATTGTTGGTCTTATAGATCACCCTAAAGCACTTTTACTATAACTATTATGTGTGGGTTGCCTTCTTCAAACAGAAGGAATTTGCTATAACTCAGCTTTAAAGGGAAGGTTCAGGGAGGGGAGTAAAAAAATAAAAATCAATTTCCACTTACCTGGGGCTTTCTCCAGCCCGTGGCAGGCAGGAGGTGCCCTCGCCGCCGCTCCGCAGGCTCCCGGTGGTCTCCGGTGGCCGACCCGACCGACAGGTACGTGGAAATTGATTTTTATTTTTTTACTCCCCTCCCTGAACCTTCCCTTTAAGTGAACATCCCACAATGTACCGCTACTGAACATGCAAATTATCTCTTTATGCCCCTGAAGCCAGACTTACATCCACAACCCCTGGCAAGCAGGCCTATAGCTTTACATTTTACAGAGCCACACCAACCCCACATGCAGACAGCCTGATTCAGACTTGTGGCTTGCTATACACCAGCGGTTCTGGATGAAAGCCTGGCTTCAGGGGCATAAAGACACAATTTGCATATTCAGTCGTGGTGCATTGTGAGTAACCATAGATGTTCACTTAAAGCTTAATTATTGCAAATGCCTTGTTTTAAGAAGGCAAACCACTGTAAGCATTGCTTTTTAGGAGGATGGCTTTATGGTATCTTTCAGCGAACACTGCCATTCCAGCGCAGGAGACTTGGGCGCAGCAGTGAGTAACTTCAGCGCCATCAGAAGATGGAGCCGAAGTTACTTATAAAACACTATAATTCAGCCTCCAGCAATTGCTGGAAGCCAAATTATTTCATTGCTCACCATCCATGGCGGCCTGGAGGGGGAATAGTATTTAAAATGAATGGGAATTTGTGCAGAAGCAGGATAAGCCATACAGGCTTTATCCTGCGGCCAAGTCTCCTGCACTGATTCCTCTCGTACGCCTCTTTCAGACCCCTATACTTTCCTTATGGAAAGTATAAGGGGTCACCCCAAGCTGCTTGGTTACTCTATTATTACTATTATTATTGTTATTTAGTATTTATATAGCACTGGCATTGTCTGCAGCTCTGTGCAGAGTACATAGTCTTGTCACTTACCTGTCCCTCAGAGGGGCTCACAATCTAATCCATATCATAGTCATATATCTATGCATGTATAGTGTATTGTATGTATGGTAAACTAGGGCCAATTTTAGAGGGAAGCTAATTTATTTATCTGTACGTCTTTAGGATGTGGGCGGAAACCAGAGTGCCTGGAGGAAACCCACGCAGACACAGGGAGAACATACAAACTCTGTGCAGATAGTGCTCTGACAGGGATTCGAAACGGGGACCCAGCGTTGCAAGGAAAGAGCGCTAACCACTACACCACCGTGCTGCCCTACTATTGAGATAATGACTAAAACACACCTAATGCTTTATTGCTGGCGTACTTGTGTTTGTGTCAAAGTGAGTGAAATGCAAGGAATTTGTGGAATAACTGCATTTTTTTCATTGTTATTTTCCCAAAAAAGCCAAACAATTCCATTTCCCTGCCATAAAATTAAATCCCCTAAAAACTGCTAATGCATGCACAAAATGCACAGATAGTCACTAAAAAGCAAAATAAATCAGATGGTTTTAAAGAGCATACATTGCAGTCCGTTGTAGTGTGTTTCTGTTTTGTGATTGCAGTGGGATCAAGCTTTTATATAGGTCCAGCAAACGTAAATAATAGATTTTCTCTGGCCTTCTATCGTTCCTGAGAAATATCCTGTGACAGCTCCTAACTAATAACTTTAAAATGTGTTTTCCTCCCTGACTTTGTAAACATTGGTTTCATTTACAACTGTGTACCAGAAGACTGACGACAATGGGAGAAGCTTCATTTCAAAGTTTATTTCAACTTCATTGTTGCCCATAAACATAAGACAATGCTTAGCAGATGTGTGCCATCTTCTTGGACAAGCAATGATTCATCCATACAAAATCTCTTTCCAAAACAAGAAATACCAATGCAGTGTTACCATGTAAGATCAGTTTTATAACAGGGCAGGAGTATATCATGTCTGTTGAGCATGATCACTTAAAGGAAAATTCCCTTTGTTTGTTTTTTTTTAGTCTATACATTGCAAGGATTAATGGCAAATATTATACATAGTTTTTAAACTAGTCCATCTCATGGGGCAGTCCATTTCATTGTTTCCTTTATTCTTTCCAAAATAACTCCCTGGAAAGGATGTATACAAATATGTCTACCTACTCTTTTGTGCACTATTTTGGCAGTTGAACTGAGCAACTGTCATTCAATAAGGCCGGGTCCACACTATAAGCGCTTTTGGGAGCGCTTGCGTTTGATTAGTGCTTGTTAAAAAAAATCGCTCCCATTCACTTTCATTAAAATCACAGTAAAAATTGCAGCGATTGACACGATTGCAGCATTTTTTACACAATTTTTACAGTAATTTCCATGAAAGTGAATGGGGGCAATTTTTTTAACAAGCGCTCAGCAAGCGCTAAATGCATCGCTCACAAAAGCGCTTATAGTGTGGATCCGGCCGAAGTGCTTTGAAGATAAAGAAAAGCATGCAAACCTCCATGAGATGATGGACAAAACATCCAAGACACAACTCAAGGACCGCCACTCAAATGCTATAATGATATTTTATTGTATCAAAATTATAAAACAGCCTTATTCCCCCTACACCCCCACCCATTAAAACCCCAAATGCCCGCCCTGGACACACATAGGAGCGCACCTATAACAATCCCAACACAATCACACCACATTCATCTCCAATGGATTGGCCAATCCTATTAATGGGACGAATTGAGGCTAATGCACTTCACAATGATTCCGAGGGGAGTCTCAGCTATCATATTTCTGCTTCACAGAGAATCCACCATAGGTGTTTTGAAGTTTGACACATGAACACAGTCCAAGGCTCAATATTCCGGAGCTATACTGGTCACAGTTCATAACCTCTGTATGATCTTATTAAATGCTGCTCTTATTGGCACCAGGCCCAATCAGCATGTCATAACTGCGTATTATTGGCTGATTTTCCACAAACTAATGGATTTCCGTCAGCCCCCATCGGGTTCTCAGGCTTTACCTTTCAACCAATACGCATGTTAAGCTCCAGCTTCCATGCTGCGGTGTCCTGCAGCATACAGGTACCTGTATCAGCCCTCCGACCTCCCGGTAACCATTGCGAGGTGTGCCGCTCGGTTAGGACGCTAGCTTGCTCCTCGTGTCCAGCGCATTCAGCCACGCCCACATACGCATTACGCCCAGCTGCAGTGGCCAATTTGACTGAAAATGGCCTGGTCACTGGGGGGGTTAGCCCTGCAGTCCTCAAGAGGTTAAAGATTGGGTGCATATACAAATGCTTTGTTTCTGGTTATAATGATTTGTTCCTATGAATATATTCCTTTTGCATGTCTACAAGCATTGCAGTTTATTTTTTTAAATGTATGGTTCATTGTCATGCTACATAATGATGTTCGCAGGGGGGTAGCTAGACTTAATAGGGACCCTTTGCAAAAATGATTGCATGGGGCCCCCTTAGTCCCTGAACTCCATGAGGGTCATGTGATCGGAAGACAGTAAATGGCAGCAGAGAGTGTTCTGCTGTGAAGCAGTGTCTGGAAGCACAAAGAGATTACAGACTCCCTCGCTACTCCGTACTCTGCATGGCAGGAGGAGGTAGTAGGGATGTTTTTTTGAGTGTTCGGGGAGGATTGTTTTGCTAATTGGCTGCACTTCTGGTTGAGGAAAGGGAGGGGGAGGGGCCTATGGCCCCCCTGCGATGGCAGGAGTTGCAGGGGTGATTGTTACGCCCATGGATGTTCTCATTGACTTATGGAGGTCAAAACCATACTACAATTTTCTACATTATTGCTTAAAAGTGATCTGCCACCTTATTTTCTTTCATTAAATATGCTAAAAAAGCTTCTAATGACATCTTTTGTATAATGATTATCAAAGTTATATTTCCTTTTCAGTTTCCAGCCAGTAATGAAGGTTTTAGGCTGTGTTAATTGAATGAATCATTTTCTCTAACCATGAAAACCTGACATTAGAACTACCCTGTAATGCTCCAGTAATTCCCCTCTTCCTGCAATAGTAAAAAGCTACACAAAGCAGGAATCATTGCAACTCTGGAGAGATCGCCTGCAGTAAAAAACAGTAAACTAAGGGTGTGTACACTCAAAACATTTTTATTGGCCAATGACTCAATTTTTACCACTTCCTTGTAGTATGAAGGCCACCATTTAAATACTATGAACAGGTGGTGTAGGTAAGTTCTCATACGACATGGAGGTGGTAAAATTGGCCAATCAGTGTCCAATCAAAATTGGACTTGTGTAACTACGTACCCTAAGACACTCAATGTGCACTGTGCTATTAGTAATACCGTGATATGGCTTTATATGACTGTGTCTGTATGTAGATAAAACTAAAGTGAGAAACGTAAAAAAAAATAGCAAAACCGTTTGTACTGTATAGGTAAGAAATCAGAGGATTGTTTATTTTTTAAAATAAACAATACTGATATATCCCTTTTACACTGTAACAATTGCAATGCATTTTCCAGAATATTTCAAAATATTGTATATGTGCAATAAGAAAGCAGAACACTTTTAAAAAAAATTAAATAATAACGAAGTACTTCATACACATAAACAGATGATACTGAATACAGGAATGTATTGTCTTTTTAGCACAATGACCTTAGTAAGAAGTTCACAAGAACTTTTCTCACCATACTCTAATACATTTTGTTGTGAAGGATTTACGAGACACTTCATTGACCTCCTGAAGAATACCAGATTTCTCCAAGAGTTTTTATTTAGTTTATGTTAATATTGTGCTTTTACTAAAAATAGAAGGTTTTTATCTAACTATAGGCTAATTGGGGACCCAGGAAGGAATGTTCTAAGTATGTATCTCTTATAAGACTAAATTTAGCAGTGACAGCTTGAGGCTATTATCTAATTACAGACACCAACCCAAAACAGAAGCCCGTTAGTATAGAAAGCAAGCAGAAAATAAGTCTTTGTTTTCCAGTTGAAAGCTGAGTATGTGGATGTGAAACTCTGTTATGGGGACAATTTATGGTACATACAGCAATTGTGTGCTGATTGAATTAAGTTGCTTTCAACTTCTCTATGTTTTTCATATGTTTTTTAGCCATTGATAGACTATATCTAAAAAGCTTACAGAGGCAGAGGGTAAACCGTTTCCAGTCTTCATGAATGTGACAACAGTTTGGCCGTCCAATCTAAGACTTGTTATTTATTATTTTTATTTTTGATCCTTTACATTAAACGAGTATGTAAGTCTGTAGGCCACAGAAAGCTTGTGTTTTGTAAGGATAAGAGAACACTCAGAAAGCTCATGGTGACTCAGAACCACTAGGAAAGCATAAAGGGCTAAAGGAGACTGAAAAGCCTTCTTGCTAAAAAGCATGCATGAATATAATGCTGCCCTCTTAAAACAAAAGTTATTTCTCAAATGTAAGCTTTAAATGAGCAACTATGGTTTCCCATGAGGCATCGTTCCCAAATATGCCAAACATCTCTTTATGCCCCTGAAGCCAGGCTCACATCCAGAACCAGTCACACATCCAGAGCCATGCACAAATACAGAGCCAGGCACACATCCAGAACCAGGCACACATCCAGAACCAGGCACACATCCAGAACCAGGCTTACATCCAGAGCCATGCACAAATACAGAGCCAGGCACACATCCAGAACCAGGCACACATCCAGAGCCAGGCACACATCCAGAACCAGGCTTACATCCAGAGCCATGCACAAATACAGAGCCAGGCACACATCCAGAACCAGGCACACATTCAGAACCAGGCTCACATTCAGAACGAGGCACACATCCAGAGCCAGGCACACATCCAGAACCAGGCTCAAATCCAGAACCAGTAACACATCCAAAACCAAAATTTTACAAAGCTACATCAATCCAACATGCATGTAGCCTGTGTCAGACTTTCTGGTCCTCATCAGTGCATGGCATGGATTGATATGGCTCTATCAGATAGGGCTTGGACCAGTACTACAGAATATTCAGATATCTTATGGTGACCTAGAACCACGAGGAAAATATAAGGAGCTAAATGAGGCTGAAAAGACCTCTTAGTAAAAAGCAATGCTGAATATTTTTTTGTCTTCTATAAACAGAAGATATTTGCAATAATTCAGCTTTAAATTAGAAACGGTACTTTCCCATGATGAATCACTCCCCAAATATATTAATGATATCACAATCCATGCCATTCACTGACGTGGACCAGAAAATCAAAATCTGTCTGTATGCATCTTGGATTACTGTGGCACTGTAAAATGAATGCCTAAAAATGCCCCTGGCCAAGCCTGATAATCAGTGATGGTTGGTTGGTAAGTTCTGGATCAACTTAAGGTACCCATACATCTAGCGATTTGACAGCTGATCCACCATCTGCATCATTATTGAATCAGATGAAAATCGGTGCAACCAAGTGCATGCCCGATTGACGATGCAACCAATTTTAGGCTGAGCATGTCAATTGGACATGCTGCAAGATGTCAGGCTGTCGTGGTCGATCGGGTGCGTGGGCGATATCAGGACGAGCAAGGAACGTGACGAAACCCCCAGAGCTGTTTCCCAAGTATATAAATGTACATGCAGATGTGTGCATTTATACATTACCTGTCCTTTGTCGCGGTATTGCTCTCAAGATAGAAACTATACTATCTGCACTGTTCTACATTGCTGTTCAGCGTGCGAATGCCAATCACCTAGTAATAGGTAAAAGTGCAATAGCCAATCTGCCAAGTATTGCCATTGCCAAAAGGTTGCAGAACTACTAGGTTGCCGAACTGATTGCCAATTATCTAGTATAAGGTTCCCAACTCTCCACCTTCAGTGCCATGTAACTGCAATTTAACATTGTGGGCTATTACACAGTGACTGAACCAGGTGCCCGATTCACCTAATTCTAAAAAAACAAAGACGAGTAAAAAGTAGAACGTTCATGGACAATGTCAAACGGTTCGTTCACCTGGGACTGTAATAATAAATTGACTGTGACAAGCACATTGCACCCAGCTTTGAACCCTCCAGAATTATTCTCCAGTGTACACATACTGTATGGGGAGAACCTACATATAGATAACATTCTCAGAGCTATCAGCACTTTCCATGACTTTAATTTAGTCTACTTTAGTTTAATTTACTGTAATCTTACACTGAAATTATTAGTGAGATCATTCAACAAAATGCCAGGGTAATAAGCTAAGTGAAAATGGACATTTCATCTAGTAGTTATCTAAAGGTTCATCAGTGAAAAGTATATCTCAGAATTACACGCTATATCTCTACACAAATCCCTTTTTGAACAAATGAAGTGATATGATTCCAAAACAGACTACTATTTCTAGGTAACCCGCATATGTTTCCAGGAATTGTTAAGTAACAACTGTTATGACATAATTACTCCAGAAATTGTGCTTTAAGCACTTTATATTCATAGGCATTATTGTCTAAGTTCTGTTTATACTTGTGTGGTTGTGAGTTGTACAAAAATTTAATAAAAGCTCCAGTTTTCTTCAAAATGAAACAGTACTCCTAACATAAATTGGATGTATAACAAACATTTTTCCAGACTGTACTGGAAAAGTGTATCTGCTTCTTTCATATATACCACGATGGGATATTTCAGTAACAGTAAGCATAGCTCCCAACTGTCCCTTTTTTCGGAGGGACAGTCTCTCTTTCTTCCCTCTGTCCTTCTTCCTTCCTCATCATTTCTACCTCTTTCAGAACTGATGTACAGATCTGTGTTAATATAGTTCTGGGTTACATAACTTCCAATTTTGAATGTTTCACGTATTACACTTCCACGATCAGGGCCGGTTCTAGACTTTTTGCTGCCTGAGGCAAACTTGTGAGGATGCACCCCTCAGCCACTCCATTCCTTCTCAGGAAGGTACATACAGTACAAAAATGCGGCCCCTGAAATCTCTGCGTCTGATTGAAATGTTTCACCTTGCTTCACGAGAGAAATGGTCCTGTCTACCATACTTCATATTTCCATGCTTCTGACTGTGCGCACGCATCTTTTTCAATGACTATTGCCATATCCTCTATAATAAAACCCCTTTGTGTGTGTGTATTTTTGTTGTGCGCATGTGCAGGGAGGGACACAGAGACACAGGAGGCTGGGGGAATGACGCAGCGGGGGCCAGGAGGGATGGGCATGTGTCACACGTGAGCGTGCCGTGGGCAGGCGTGTGTCACACATGAGCGCATGGCAGGCGCACATGCGCACGCGGCGGATGAACAGTGACAGATCTTAAGGTCACTAGTAAGAAATATGTATGCAAATGCTTGCATCCAAGGATTGAACTTAATTCTAATCAGTAGCTGATACTCCCTTTCCCATGAAAAATCGTTACCTTTTCTCAAATAGATCATCAGTGAGGGTCTGTATGTCTGATATTGTGGTAAAACACCTCCCACAGTGTGAGGTCATGACCTAGGTCCTGACAGTTTGCTTTCTGTGAACCTTGTTGCAATGTGGGAAATAACAGCTTTTTCCAACTGCCAACACCAAGCAAGCAATATCTCCCTCTGTGCATAGAACTCTCAGTAACGAGCATTCTGCTCAGATCACCTGGCAGGACTAAAGATGTCACCACCTGTGTTACATTTCAGAATGAGAGAGGAAGGATTTACAATAGGCAAATAGTGACTAAATAATCTATAAGGCCTAGTGCACACCAGAGCGGTTCTGCTGCGGTTTGCGATCCGCTTGCGGGTGCGGATCCGCTAGGGTAATGTATTTCAATGGGCTGGTGCACACCAGAGCGGGAGGCGTTTTGCAGAAACGCATACTCCCGGGCTGCTGCAGATTTTGGATTGCGGATGCGTTTCTGCCTCAACGTTAAGTATAGGAAAATCGCAAACCGCTCTGAAAAACGGCACTAGCAGAGCGGTTTGCCAGGCGTTTTTCATTACAGTAGCTGTTCAGTAACAGCATTACTGTAACAATACATGAAATCTACTATACCAAAAACGCTTCCCAAAACCGCAAAATGCTAGCTGAAACGCTACAGAAAAAGAAGAAAAAGCGTTTCAAAATCTGCTAGCATTTTGCGGATCTGCAAGCGGTTTTTGGTGTGCACCAGGCCCTAATGAATATTTTAAAAATAAGAAATTTTATTCATTATGTTATTTTTACCACAGTTGTACTTGAAGGACCCGTTGATGCGTATATATTTGTTAGGTGTACTCCATAATTGTAATAATTGCTTTTCAAACATTCCTTGATGGTTTGAATCAACTATTAATACAGTACTTGTTAAGATTTATTTACATATAATTTATATTTTTTCTTTGTCCCAAAATGTACTGTAATGGATTGACTATGTCAAGTTCAAGTATCCCTTGAGGCCTTCTAAACTAACCTTTGGGGTACACATATCATGTGCTGACAACCTAGAGTTTACATCATCCCAGACCACACTGATTGGCCTGATTATTCTCTGGTTGCCAAGGCGGAATGCTGTAGCATACATCTTACTCATTCCCAAAACCATTGAAACTAAAGTAAAAGCAGACAACTTTTAACACTTAAATGAAATGAATAATAATAATAATAATAATAATAGTAATACAAAGTTTATGTTCCCCAG
This sequence comes from Hyperolius riggenbachi, assembly GCF_040937935.1. Lineage (NCBI taxonomy): Eukaryota > Metazoa > Chordata > Amphibia > Anura > Hyperoliidae > Hyperolius > Hyperolius riggenbachi. The sequence goes on from NC_090647.1 coordinate 184,847,701, forward strand.
CAAAACAGAAAACATCTTCAAATATACTGCCTGGGAACGTCATTGGTCCACTCAACTGAGTGTTGAGTTACTCAATTTATTAATTCTGATCGAAGTTACTGATTATTAATAACAACCTCATGTACACAAACAGCAAGTGACTAATAACACACCAGTAGGAATCCCAAGTGTGACCAAAAAAAAAAACTGGTGGCCGGAGCTGACTTCACATCACCTCCCTTTTGTTTATTTGTAATAGTGGCAGCGAACACTGCAATGTTCCATTTAAAAAAATAAATAAATAAATTACTCACTGCCTCAATGTCTTGTGACCTTCTCAGTAATCAATCACTACAGTAAACTAGTAGTAAAACTTTGCTACTATTAAAGATACTGTAAATTTATGTGAGTACAGCGGGACCAATTACCTATAACTGAGATCTTGCTCTATAACGTTAAATATATTTGCACTATGGACAAATTAACATGTATGCTTAAAAAAAACAAAAAAACATACTTATATGTGAGCAGCCGCCCATCTTAAATCCTGTCCCACTAACACAAGAGGAGCTGCAACCCTGTAACTTGAATCAATGGCAATTATATATAAACATGTTGCGACTACATGTGCGTAAAACAATTCTAATGGTACAAAAACACTTCAGGGGAAGTGTTATTGGTACTAAAACACATAATATCATTAAAACCAAACCCAATCTGTGGTGTGCATCAGTGGTGGCTGGTGGGTCCATACACGGCCAATCTACATTAGGTAGCAATTATGGTTTGAATAGGCAAGAGCCGGGTTATCACAAGTTGCACAAACCAATAGGGGTTGGCAGGGGCGGAGTGACAACTCATGGGGCCCCCGGGCAATAGGAGATTATGAGGCCCCATACACCTGCAAGTCACACACCAGCTTGCACGGCGGAGGCGTAAGTGCCTCCAGTATAGGTAGCCAGTACAATTGCCCCAGTATAGGTTAGATAGGTAGGTGCCCCCAGTATAGGTTAGATAGGTAGGTACCCCCAGTATAGGTTAGATCGGTAGGTGCCTCCAGTATAGGGTAGATAGGTAGGTGCCCGCAGTATAGGTAAGATAGGTAGGTTGCCCCAGTATAGGTTATATAGGTAGGTGCAAACAGTATAGGTTAGATAGGTAGTTGCCTGCAGTATAGTTTAATTAGGTAGGTTCCTGCAGTATAGGTTCGATAGGTAGGTGTCCCCAATATAGGTTAGATAGGTAGATGCCTGCAGTATAGGTTAGATAGGTAGGTGTCCTGAGTATAGATTAGATAGGTAGGTGCCCCAGATATAGGTTACATAGGTAGTTGCCCCATATAGATTAGATGGGCAGGTGCCCACAGTATGAGTTAGATAGGTAGGTTACCCCAGCATAGGTTAGATAGGTAGGTGCCTCCAGTATAGGTTAGATAGGTAGGTTCCCACAGTATAGGTTATATAAGTAGGTGCCTCCAGTATCGGTTAGATAGGTAGGTTTCCTCAGTGTAGATTAGATAGGTAGGTGCCTCCAGTATAAGTTAGATAGGTAGATTCAACCTGCATTAAGATGCCAAATCTAACAGGGAGTATGCAGAAGGATGATTGTGGTTCTTAAATTGACTGTAGGCCTTATTCTGTAGCTACGTCTTTAGTGAAATTGATTGTCTATGCTTCTCATGTGCTTTTCTAAAATGATCTGAAACTATCATGAGCACTGTGCTTGAATTGTGAGCTGAATCATTTGAATCTATGTTAACTCACATTTATTATTTCAATCAGTATGCAAGGCTTTATTTCACATTTTTCAAAACATTATGTTCAGTGTATCATCTATTGCATGTATTTCTGAGATGTGCTGTGGATGCTTGGCAATCACACAACATAGATTTATAGTGTGTACTAGCTGATGTTCCGGCATTGCCCGGGTATCTATTTGGCTGGTGTTGGCTCCACCCACTTTTTCTAACCCCCAACACACAATTAGTCAATTACTCAATGACCTAGTTTGTGAGCTTTGCGGCCTTTGGCATCAATAATTTGCATTGAAATGAAACAAATCAGATTTGCTGTGGCTCCATCCCCTTTTCTGAATTTGAACCCCAGTCACCCAATGATCAACTGTACCAGGTTTGAGGCTTGTGCCATTAAAAGTACAAGAATAGCAGCAATTAAATATTCCCCTTGAAAATTAATAGGTGCATTTTTATTGGCTTTTGTAGGCTCCACCCACCTTTATGAATATTAATCCCATTCACCCAATGACCAACTGTGCAAAGTTTGAGAACCGTACCATTAACAGTGTATGAATGGCTGCAGTTTATATTTTCCCAGTGAAATTTGTATTTATCTCCACCCACTTGTTGGTTATGGGGATAAAAAGTATCCTTTATGTTATTCCAGGTAATGTACTACGTGTGCGCCAAAGTTCATTCAAATCCATTCAGCCATTGTTGCGTGATTGAGTAACAAACATCCAAACTTTCACATTTATAATATTGGTGAGATAACATGAGTTCAGTGATGAGTTTACCTCATTTGCCTCATAATACTATACATACCTTCTTTACAAAGTATTAGGTAGTATTACAGATACATTGTAAATGCAAACAAAAAATAATCCTGTCTGCCAAGTAATCATACTTTTTTGAGGTGGTCATCTTGCTTTTTCAGTCAGATGTATGGTTTTCCTAACCTGCGGGTGTGGCCAGTGGCGTACTTACCACAAAGTTGCAGGTGCTCACAGCAGTGATCAGCCACTGTGTTCTTCCACCTGGGACCTTTTTTCATAGTTTGGGCAACATTCGGAAAAATAGCAGCAGGCAGTGCAGGGGACTGTACTACTTCCTGCACTAGATAGAGCAGCCCCCCCCCCCCCCCCCCTTCCTGTCTTCTTAGCTCCATCCACATTCTGATGACTCCTTTTCCCCAAAAATCCCACAAAGTTTGCAGCAACACGTTCGGCGCTCCAAAAGTCTAGTGTGAACTAGAACCAGTGCTTGCCTGCAGCTGTGCCCTGCTCCATACAGACAAAAGACCTCTAGGGTTACTTCCTGTTCTGGAGAGATAGGACGTAAAACTGTCATACAGAATACAATCTTTGTCATTTTTCTTTAGATCTTTAAAATTCAATCAATTTTCTTGATTGATTGTATTGTTTAAAACAATCAAACCAATATACAACACATGTTTTTTCATCACAGCACATACATAAAAAAATGAAAATTTCTGAAATTTGGAAATGACCATTGCGTTACACTCCAATACATGTCATTGCCGTGCCTCTTGAATCCATACAGTATTAATTCCTGCAAAATGAAAACTTTCATTGCCACATACTATCAGCAGTTGCAGAGAATCTGGGCTCCAGGAATAAAATTCAGATTAGTGAAAATCTTTACCAGCACATATAAATACACCCAAGTTTCACAGCGTGGGGAAGGAGTGAAAAGGGTGACTACAGCCTAATATCCACTTTGTGGTACAACCGCTTCAGCAGAGGCCAAAAATACAGTACAATATATTTTTGGGGTCTGGCAAAGCACTTAAACTGCAAAAGTAAAAAGAGCTGTACTATCATTCAATTTCATTTGCAATTTGCTCACATATTCTAGTATTGAAGGTAATGGTTGCTTTTTTGGGAGGGTGGGGTGAATTGTAATGTTAGCTCTCCCATAATTGTGCTTTAAAAGATAAAATGTTGACATCAGTTGCAAAACTGCCAAAGTATTACAAGTCTCACAATCCATAACTAGTGAACCAAGAAGCTTGTAGTTTTTTTGGGAACCTTCAGGGAATGTGAGGGGTGCCATTACAGATTCTGGAGAAGATAAAGGCCCAAACTCTTCTGGGTCAGATTTTAATTGTTACTTCATTTATACGGACATGCCCTGTATTCTCCTATAGAGATAGCCATTTAAAAAGTAAATAGATCATTAAAAGGTGACAGATGACAAGTACCGGTCATGACCTGGAAGTCATCTGAACAGAGTTTAAACCAATTTTCTCTTGGTGGTTCCATATGCCTGAAAATCACAAGTGGACACATTTGAGAAGAAATGCATTCAGTTCAGTACCATCTGGATAATGAGTTCTTGAATTGAGAACGCATGTTTTGTAACACTTCTCCATAATTGGTATATTGAACTGCACCTGCCAAATTAAAGGAAGAATTGAGAAAGATGGTGGGCGCAGGGCTATTTTAAGACTGAATTGTTAACATGCCACACACATTTCACTCTAAGCATGTGAGGTGTACAGTCTTGTGTGTATGTATGTAGCAAGAACAAAGTTGTCAGTGTATTTAAAAGCTGTTTATTGGTATAAAAAACAGAGAGGTCGCCATACAGCTTTGAGACTCTCGATATTTTCTCAAGCTGTGTGGGCTCTCTCTACACACAACAACAAGGTTTAAATACTTTCTGTAAAACCATTTTGTCCAATCATCAAGCAGCAGGGAAGAAGAGGACCTGATGAGGAACAGAAAACCCCGGGCAAGACCTCCCAAAATGTTACTATTATTATTATTAACCATTCCATGGCCGCGGAGCCGGCAACCTTCATAGCCGACTAAAAGGTGCATGAGAAAAACACACGCCATGGGACAACGCAAGTTACGTAATCGCCGCCCACATCTATGTGTAACAAGTTACGCCTTGAGCGGCAAAAAAAAAATCTGCATAGCGTCCACATCCAGGCGCAATAAGTTACACCTTAAGTATTTTAAGGGTTTCTTACTGAGAGGGTGCTTGTTCTAGCTGAGATTCAAACCCTGGTCTCCAGTGTAGTGTCGAAGGCGGAGCCCTTAACCAATACACTGGTTAGTTTATTTGTTCCCTGTCAGATCTTCTGGCATCTAGTGCATAAAGAATTATGCACTAGAAATGGTTCTTTGGTTCCCACTTCAGCAGGTGGTGCCTTAGGCTAGTATGCAACAAAAAATCTTCTATTGCTAACAACATTTAAAATATGCCAGCTGCCTGAATGTCATACTGATGTTTTGTTTTGTTTTTTACTCAAAAAAGTATTGAAAGAATAGGAGAAGCACCACATTGAAGCAGGAAAAAAGGGCACAAGAGCCCTTTTGGGAAAAATGGCACTGCTGTCATAGGTGAGTATAATAAAAGCTACATTTTGCGGCAAGAAAGGGAAATTTGGGTGCATGGGTGGCCGCAATTGGGCACCTCTGGCGCCAAAATGTACCTTCTGTGCTACAAATAACAGCTTTTATAATGGCTGAGGAATGCTGAAAAGAAGGTACATTTTGGGGCTGCTTCATCACCTGCTTTGTGAATAGTAATACTATGCAATGCTGCAATTTGCTTTTCTGAAAGCTCCCTGCACCCGTACTTCTATCGAACACCTCCAGGTGCCAATTTTCTGCAGTCTTGCTCCTAATCGAGTGCCTTTGGGTACCAAAATTTACCTTCTTTGCTGCATAGTGTGACTCTGTAGTGGGGGGTTACAGTTTAGGGGTGGGATAGGATTTAGTGTTAGGTGCCAAAGGGGGGTTAGGTTTATGTGCCACCTGGGAGGGGTTAGAGTTAGGCACCACCCCCCTGGGATTAGGCATCACCAGGGCCGGGTCTAAGGGTTAGCCACCACCAGGGTGGGGTCTTAGGGTTAGGCACCATCAGAGGGGGTTTTAGGGTGAGGCACCACCGGGGGGGGTCTTAGGGTTAGGCACCATCAGAGGGGGTCTTAGGGTCAGGCACCCCCAGGGGATCTAGGTGTTAGGCACCACCAGGGGGGTTTAAGGGTTAGACACCACCAGGGCAGTATAGGGTAACGCATAACCAGGGGAGGGTTCTGTGTGAGTGTAGGGTTAGGTTTAGCCATAGCAAAATATTGGTAAATATTACAGATATTTTACTAATAAAAAACAGTAATTGAATAATGATAATTTTAGCAATATTCTACTAGCGGCAATCTTCTACGCCATTTTTTTCAGGTATATGTACCACATCAAGGCAAACAACATTTATTAATACAGAAATAAGCAAAGGCACTTTTCATACAATTCAGTTTATTAAAGTACCTGTAAAAACTGCCAAAAGGTTGATTTGGTGACCTCCTCACAGTCTGATCTGCTCTACAATTCCACAGTGGACATTTCCAAAGCCTGGTTTGAAGTTCTTAAAGATGAACTCCAGTGAAAAGAATGTAATAAATAAAAGTGATTCATTTTTGCAATAATTATGTATAAATGATTTAGTCAGTGTTTGCCCATTGTAAAATCCCTGATTTACATTCTGACATTTATTACATGGTGACATTTTTAATGCTGGCAGGTGATGTAGCTGCTGCTTGCTTTTTTGGTATTTGGAAACAGCTGTAAGCCGCAATTTCCTACAATGCAGCAAGGTTCACAGACAGGAAACTGCCAGGAGTACGTACTCAAGAGTTCCGTGTGGGAGGGGTTTCACCACAATATCAGCCATACAGCGCCCCCTGATGGTCTGTTTGTGAAAAGGAATAGATTTCTCATGTAAAAGGGGGTATCAGCTATTGATTGGGATAAAGTTCAATTCTTGATCAGAGTTTCTCTTTAACAACCATCCAGTCTCTTTCCTGACAGTAACTAATAATAACTGTTCCATCTCTACTCTGTTACATCTGTTAGTACATGACAACAATGAATGGAAGACACACTGCTTAATTCTCTCATGACAAGGAGCAAACAGGAAGATGAGAACATGCAGACTATTCACTAGCAGCCGTTCAAGTCATCTCCAACACCTAACATGGATTCATCTATTACACAGACATATACCACCCCCATCCCTGTGGACTTTGTGTATGCCAGCTGAGGAAATGCATGCTCAGCTCTTTCCAACCTTTATTTTTCAATGAAAAAAAAAGACAAGAAATACAAGTGACACTCTGCCATTATAACTGCCTACCACCACTTAACTTAAGTGAAATTGAAATAAAATACTTAGAATCATAGGCCTTTATTCAATTAACTTTTTCTCCTAGGTTTTGTGTATGTTTCCACCTGGATCCCCCTGTTCCCTTGGTCCAGCATCTCTTCTCCTGAGGCTTGACCAGAAACACCATCATTGGTGTATAGTGAACTAGGCATGTGTAGTTCTCTTCCAGGTATGATCATTAAAAACAAGTGCTTGTGTACAAGCAATTGCTATCTTTGGGCATGTATGGTAGAGAGCTTGTGCATGCACCTGGCCAACTTTGATCCAGTCAAAAAACCCACTAGCAGGGAATATGGCATGGAAGGACCTAGGTGGAAATGGACAGAGGTACGAAAACGTTTATTGTTTACAGTAGTTTCAGCAAAGAGCTAATAGATCCATTCAGTGCACAGGAGTAAGGATGGGTGAGTGAGATTGTTAAGTTCTATCTCACTGCGAATCTAGCATTTCTTGCTTACCGAAATTTGCCATGCAATTGCCACCACAATTTCAGTGGGAAGTGCAGAGTGGATGTCAATCTAATCATATGGTCCCAGGAAGCACAGCAAGCCCCAGCAGCCAATGAGAAGAGACCCCACCTGCGGTGATCACACCCGAGAGGGGAAGCAAAAAAATAGTTTGTTCTTTTATTGTACTTATTGAGACACTGAAATGTTGAATAGCATTGCATCAGCAGTGATTGTACCAGACAGGTGTTTGGAAAAAAGTATACATTCTTTTGTTTTACTGTGTAGGCACTGACATGTTTCACTGAGTTGCACCAATACTGATCACACCAGATAAGTATAGCAAAAAAAATGTGCATTTATTTATTTCCCTTTTTTGAGACACTGACGTGTTGGATTGTTTTGCACTAGCTCTGATTGTACCAGACAGATGTTTGGAAAAAAAATATGCATTCATTTATTTCACTGTTGAAGACACTGTTACACTGTTGAAGACACTGACGTGTTAGATTGCATTGCAATAGCACTGATCTCACCAGATTATACATTCATTTATTTCACTGTGTAAGACACCAATGTGTTGTATAGTGTTGCATTAGCAGTGTTCACACCAGACGGGGTGAAAAAAAATGTACATTAATTTTAGGCTCTTTCTTCAGTCCTTTATCCTTGAGCCTAATGTTGCTGTGCCTCTTATAGACACATTTATAGGTGGCATTAATTCCAAAATGTGGTCCAGTTCATGGTGCCAGCTAGTAATGTGGTCTCCTGTTGTTTTGATGGCAGAGGCTGCTGCTAGTGGGCTGAGCTGACATGTAGCGCCACTGTTTCTCAATCTCAGATCCTTCCTCCATGGCTTAATGTTTCCACTGCCTTCTGTATGATGCCTGTCATACAGAAGTCCAATGTGCCTGATGTCATTTTTACTGCCGCTTTTGGAACTCCCCACCCCCTTACTCATTTTCTGTGCACATACCTAGCTAATTTGGATGTTTTAACATATATATGGACTTTTCTATTAACCTTTAAAGACAATGTAACCCCACTGCTGAAAAAATAACCCAGATACTTACCGAAGGAGAGGGAAGGCTCTAGGTCCCAATGAGCCTTCCCTCTTCTCTCCCGGTGCCCGCGGTGCTGCGCTGTCCCCGGGAGCAGTATTTGACTAAATTGGTCAAATACTACCCCTTCCGCCGGTGAAGGGGACTTTTTGAAAGTCTTCGGGCTGCTCCACACTGCGCACGCGCGAGCGCCCTCTATCGTGTCATCGCACATGCTCAGTATGCAGCCGCCTATCTTCGGGAGGACTCGGCTCCCAAAGACTTCCGAAGTCCCCCGCGGTGGGGGCTTTGAACGAGGGAGCCAGTGCTGCACCGAGGGTACCGGCAGAGGAGAGGGAAGGCTCATTAGGACCTAGAGCCTTCCCTCTCCTTAGGTGAGTATCTGGTTTCTTCTTTTTTTAGCAGCGGGGTTACATTGGCTTTAAAGTTAGCCCATTGACTTGGAAATCACAAAGGAGATTTGACAAAAGTTTGTGTGAGACTGCCAGAGGCTATGGGGTATTTAAGTATTATTGGGAATGAGTTCCAGAAAAAAGGGGGAGCTCTGGTTGATGTAATGATCCACATTTGAGCACACCACTATGCTTAAAGTTGTACCAGGTTTCTGTATAGGAGGATCGATTTGGATAAAGTAAAGCCACAAACCAATGATTTGTTTCCAAAATTTAAGTTTTACTCTTTATTATATTCAAAAATAACCTTTTTCTTCAAAAAGGTAGAAAAGATTTTTTGTAGACAACAATAAAAATACTTCGTATTATACACATAGATGATCAATGAATTGAGCAGATCGTAGACACTGTATGCTTTGTTTGATGAAATAAAGTATTTCAGATATTTTGATTCAGGCCTTAATCAAAATATCTGAAATGGGGTACATGACAGGTGCATTTGCAGACCAGCTGATTTCGGTGTAGCGCTGTACCGACTGTTTTCCCAGTGCTGCATGCCTGATTCGGGTGCTTGTAGTTTCTGCCAAATGATGGGCTTGATTCACAAAGCGGTGCTAACCTACTTAGCACGTCTAAAGACTTTAGACGTGCTAACCAGGGTGCTAAGTAGGTTAGCACCGGATTTCTCAATCAGATCGCGCACTAACTTTCCCATAGGCTTTAATGGGCACTTCGCGTGGAGCGCCCTGCGCTCTGCGCAGTTTCAGCGCAGTCCAGGAGTTTGTGCAGGAGCAGAGGGAGCCGTTTTTCAGTTTCATCCTGCAGTGAGATGCCCCACACTGAGAATGAATAGACCCTTCATACAGTATGTACCTATGTGCATTTCAAATGAGATATGTGGCATGTATTTCCTTGCAGGGAAGATCAAAATGGCAAATAATCTCAGTCCTTCTTCCAGATAGCTGGAACCCTCTTATGTCCGGGACAACAGCTTTGGTGGAGACACAAATAGACAAACCAGAATTATATAATCATCCCATGTAATACCTCTAAGTTTATCTAAATGCATGTTCTACATAAATGTCTCACTAGTTCTTAGAGGCGCAAGGACAGCATGGCAACCTGGGAACTAGCAATTCCCTTAAAAGCGGACCTGAACTCAGAATTTCCCTTCTTCTTTAAAAGTAATGCAACATCATAATAACCTTTAGGGCTTTTTCACACTGAGAGCGATTTCCCTCTTTTTTAAGCGCTGCTGATTTTAAAAATCGCCTTAAAAGCACTAGTGCAATGGTCACTTATGTACCGTATTTTTCGGAATATAAGACGCACTTTCCCTCCGCCAAAAGAGGGGGGAAAAAGTCAGTGCGTCTTATATTCCAAAGAATGAAAAAATCGTACAGAAATGTCACCTGTGTATGCAGGTGTCTGGCGGCAGTGTCGGGCAGCCTTTGCAGATGGCGTGTAAATGTGTCTGCGGCAGTGTCGGGCAGCCAGCCTGTCAGCATTGCAGGGCTCTGAGCGGCACTGTTGTCCCCCTTTTACTGGGCTCCGCGATCGGTTCCTGGGGATTGGCACCGGGCGGGACTGCAGTGTGTGCGGTGCAGTCTTCCGCTCCCCCTGCAAAGTAATAAGGCAGCGGCGGGTGTTGCAGCTGCGGGCATCACTCACCTCGTCCTTGGAGCCCGTGAGATCAGCCGCTTGTCTCTCTCGCCTTCTCTCTAGTGCCGGTACTTCCTGGTCACGTCATTACAGACGCGACGTCTGTAATGACGCGACCAGGAAGTACCGGCACTAGAGAGAAGGCGAGAGAGACAAGCGGCTGATCTCGCGGGCTCCAAGGACGAAGTGAGTGATGCCCGCGGCTGCAACACCCGCCGCTGCCTTATTACTTTGCAGGGGGAGTGGAAGACTGGAGGAGGACGCCGGGCACACAGAGGACCCAGGACGGCAGATCACCACGGGCATGGTCAAGTCAGGTAAGTGATTCCCGCGGTAATGGGGGAGGGCCACAAAGGGGGACTTGAGGTGGACATCAAGGGGGACACCACAAAGGGAGACGGAGATGACTCAAGAGGGCACAGTTGGAGACCACAAGGGGACAAGAGGAGGCCATGAAGGAGGACAGAAGGAGGGCACAATGAGGCACAGAAGGAGGATGGGCAGGACACAATGGGGATAGCAGGACACAATGAGGCACTGAAGGAGGACGGGCAGGACACAATGGGGATAGCAGGAAACCACAAAGTTGGTCAGGAGGAGGCTACAAGGGAGGACATGAGAAGGCGACAATGGGGGCAGGAGGAAGCCACAACAGGGGGCAGGAGGAGGCCAGAGGGGAGGAAAGTATAGGGAAATCGCAAAGTGCTTGAAAAAGCACTTTGAATTGCGATTTCCCGAGCGCTTTCATGAATAAATACATTGGGCTTGATTCACAAAGCGGTGCAAACACACCTGTGCTAAACAGTTAGCATGTGAAGTGCCATTCGCGGACTTTTGCGCGCGCAAAGTGCTGCGATTTGTGCGATCGTGGACTTTTGCACGCACAATTTCCCACGATTTGCACGATTCACGGCAAATTGCGCGCGCAAAAGTCTGCGATCACGCGAATCGCGGCACTTTGTGCCTGCAAAAGTCCGCGAACGGCACACGGCACTTCACGTGCTAACTGTTTAGCACAGCCGTGCTAAACAGTTTGCACCACTTTGTGAATCAAGCCCATTGTATTTATGAATTTCCAGGTGAAAGAGTTCACTTCCTGACATCAGTCAGGAAGTGAAAAAAATAATCGCTGCAGAAAAGTGCTTAGAAAAGCGATTTTCTAAGCAAAAAATCGCTCAGAAAGTGCTTGGGAAAGTGCTTCAGAAATAGCCCTATATATTCCTTATCGCTTGCGATAGCACTGGCGATTTATAATGTGAACTAGGCCTTATAGAAAAATATTTATTTGTTACAGCTGCAATAAATCTACTTCCTGCTTTCATGGAAGCAGACATATTGTTAACATCCTGTGCTTTCAAATGAGCTTATCTGATGTGGCAGTCAGCTGACACAGGGGAGAGATTAAATTACAACTTGTTATTAGACACAGATGAGGGGAAATTAGGCAGGCTAAACTCTCTAAAAACATACAAGTGCATTTCTCTAGGTTTTCCTTCTGCCTTGTGCAAGAGTTCAGGTCCACTTTAAGACTAATATACCCATGAATAGGAGTGGACTCTGGCTCTCTTATAGCAGAAATAATATCAAATAATGAAAGCAGTCTAGCTTATAGCAGTATTGCATTTTAAAATACCATAAGGTAGCTTTGACTATTTTGTCAGTAGAAAGAATGGAGATACTCAGTCCAGTTGAATATAATCTTTAATGTTCTTCAATGAGCCTTAGCCCAGAAGTACCTCAGTAAATCGAGCCCAAAGAGTTAATTAAGTCAGATGTTCCCAAAATCAGCGCCTGCAGGTTTTTGACAAAGTAATCCAATTCTGCTGAGCACCTTGTCATTGCAGCTATCAATCTCCTGAATCCACACATGCTTTATCTAAAATTATCTTATATAAAAATGCATCTATCAACACTTAAATGTGTGATTATTATTCAGTATAAAAGACTTGCCTTCTACTTGTAGATCGAACTTTTACCATTAACATAGCTTGTCAGCAACATTTTTCCCATCTCTTTATTGTACTGTGATGTGCGAGACTGGAGAAGAAAAAAGTACAGATAACAAAGTTAATATTAGAAGTTTGTCTCCCCCTTGTGGTGAAGTTATTGATATAGCTAAATATGCTGTAAATAAATGTTACGTTTCTTTACACTTTTGAGAACCAGCGGTTTATACCCCCCTAGTGACCAGGCCATTTTTTACAATTCAGCACTTCACAACTTTTAATGGTTTATTGCTCGGTCATACAACTTAGCACCCAAATTTTTCCTCCTTTTTGTCTCACAAATACAGCTTTCTTTTGGTGGTATTTGATTGCAGCTGCTGCTGCTGCTACTTTTAGTGTTTTTTTAATTAATAAAATAATATAATAATAATACTAATAACAAATATTAAAAAATAGTAAAATATGTATTTAAAAAATATGTTTTTTTCAATTTCCTCCCCCCCCCCCAAAAAAAAACTGGTCCTAGACTAAGATACACACATATAGACATACAGTATGCTTATGGTAGGGATTAGATTGTGAGCCCATCAGAGGAACAGTTAGTGACAAGTAGAGTTGGGCCGAACGGTTCGCCGGCGAACGGGGTTCGCGCGAACTTAGGTGGTTCGCGTGCGGGTACCGCACGCGAACCTTTTGCGGAAGAAGTTCGGTTCGCCCCATAATGCACCTGAGGGTCAACTTTGACCCTCTACATCACAGTCAGCAGGCCCAGTGTAGCCAATTAGGCTACACTAGCCCCTGGAGCCCCACCCCCCCTTATATAAGGCAGGCAGCGGCGGCCATTACGGCCACTCGTGTGCCTGCATTAGTCAGAGTAGGGCGAGCTGCTGCAGACTGTCTCTCAGGGAAAGATTAGTTAGGCTTAACTTCTTCCTGGCTGCATACCTGTTCTGTTCAGTGAGCCCTCAGCCCACTGCATACCTGTACTGTGATCCTGCCACTGCATAGCTGTTCAGTGATCCTGCCACAGCATACCTGTTCTGTTCAGTGAGCCCTCAGCCCACTGCATACCTGTACTGTGATCCTGCCACTGCATAGCTGTTCAGTGATCCTGCCACAGCATACCTGTTCTGTTCAGTGAGCCCTCAGCCCACTGCATACCTGTACTGTGATCCTGCCACTGCATAGCTGTTCAGTGATCCTGCCACAGCATACCTGTTCTGTTCAGTGAGCCCTCAGCCCACTGCATACCTGTACTGTGATCCTGCCACTGCATACCTGTTCAGTGATCCTGCCACAGCATACCTGTTCTGTTCAGTGAGCTCTCAGCCCACTGCATACCTGTACTGTGATCCTGCCACTGCATACCTGTTCAGTGATCCTGCCACAGCATACCTGTTCTGTTCAGTGAGCCCTCAGCCCACTGCATACCTGTACTGTGATCCTGCCACTGCATAGCTGTTCAGTGATCCTGCCACAGCATACCTGTTCTGTTCAGTGAGCCCTCAGCCCACTGCATACCTGTACTGTGATCCTGCCACTGCATAGCTGTTCAGTGATCCTGCCACAGCATACCTGTTCTGTTCAGTGAGCCCTCAGCCCACTGCATACCTGTACTGTGATCCTGCCACTGCATAGCTGTTCAGTGATCCTGCCACAGCATACCTGTTCTGTTCAGTGAGCCCTCAGCCCACTGCATACCTGTACTGTGATCCTGCCACTGCATAGCTGTTCAGTGATCCTGCCACAGCATACCTGTTCTGTTCAGTGAGCCCTCAGCCCACTGCATACCTGTACTGTGATCCTGCCACTGCATAGCTGTTCAGTGATCCTGCCACAGCATACCTGTTCTGTTCAGTGAGCCCTCAGCCCACTGCATACCTGTACTGTGATCCTGCCACTGCATAGCTGTTCAGTGATCCTGCCACAGCATACCTGTTCTGTTCAGTGAGCCCTCAGCCCACTGCATACCTGTACTGTGATCCTGCCACTGCATACCTGTTCAGTGATCCTGCCACAGCATACCTGTTCTGTTCAGTGAGCTCTCAGCCCACTGCATACCTGTACTGTGATCCTGCCACTGCATACCTGTTCAGTGATCCTGCCACAGCATACCTGTTCTGTTCAGTGAGCCCTCAGCCCACTGCATACCTGTACTGTGATCCTGCCACTGCATAGCTGTTCAGTGATCCTGCCACAGCATACCTGTTCTGTTCAGTGAGCCCTCAGCCCACTGCATACCTGTACTGTGATCCTGCCACTGCATAGCTGTTCAGTGATCCTGCCACAGCATACCTGTTCTGTTCAGTGAGCCCTCAGCCCACTGCATACCTGTACTGTGATCCTGCCACTGCATAGCTGTTCAGTGATCCTGCCACAGCATACCTGTTCTGTTCAGTGAGCCCTCAGCCCACTGCATACCTGTACTGTGATCCTGCCACTGCATAGCTGTTCAGTGATCCTGCCACAGCATACCTGTTCTGTTCAGTGAGCCCTCAGCCCACTGCATACCTGTACTGTGATCCTGCCACTGCATACCTGTTCAGTGATCCTGCCACAGCATACCTGTTCTGTTCAGTGAGCCCTCAGCCCACTGCATACCTGTACTGTGATCCTGCCACTGCATAGCTGTTCAGTGATCCTGCCACAGCATACCTGTTCTGTTCAGTGAGCCCTCAGCCCACTGCATACCTGTACTGTGATCCTGCCACTGCATAGCTGTTCAGTGATCCTGCCACAGCATACCTGTTCTGTTCAGTGAGCCCTCAGCCCACTGCATACCTGTACTGTGATCCTGCCACTGCATAGCTGTTCAGTGATCCTGCCACAGCATACCTGTTCTGTTCAGTGAGCCCTCAGCCCACTGCATACCTGTACTGTGATCCTGCCACTGCATAGCTGTTCAGTGATCC
This sequence comes from Hyperolius riggenbachi, assembly GCF_040937935.1. Classification (NCBI taxonomy): domain Eukaryota; kingdom Metazoa; phylum Chordata; class Amphibia; order Anura; family Hyperoliidae; genus Hyperolius; species Hyperolius riggenbachi. The sequence goes on from NC_090647.1 coordinate 184,863,030, forward strand.
TGCCACAGCATACCTGTTCTGTTCAGTGAGCCCTCAGCCCACTGCATACCTGTACTGTGATCCTGCCACTGCATACCTGTTCAGTGATCCTGCCACAGCATACCTGTTCTGTTCAGTGAGCCCTCAGCCCACTGCATACCTGTACTGTGATCCTGCCACTGCATACCTGTTCAGTGATCCTGCCACAGCATACCTGTTCTGTTCAGTGAGCCCTCAGCCCACTGCATACCTGTACTGTGATCCTGCCACTGCATAGCTGTTCAGTGATCCTGCCACAGCATACCTGTTCTGTTCAGTGAGCCCTCAGCCCACTGCATACCTGTACTGTGATCCTGCCACTGCATAGCTGTGCAGTGATCCTGCCACAGCATACCTGTTCTGTTCAGTGAGCCCTCAGCCCACTGCATACCTGTACTGTGATCCTGCCACTGCATAGCTGTTCAGTGATCCTGCCACAGCATACCTGTTCTGTTCAGTGAGCCCTCAGCCCACTGCATACCTGTACTGTGATCCTGCCACTGCATACCTGTTCAGTGATCCTGCCACAGCATACCTGTTCTGTTCAGTGAGCCCTCAGCCCACTGCATACCTGTACTGTGATCCTGCCACTGCATACCTGTTCAGTGATCCTGCCACTGTATACCTGTTCTGTTCAGTGGACCCGCCACTGTATACCTGTTCTGTTCAGTGGACCTGCCACTGTATACCTGTTCTGTTCAGTGGACCTGCCACTGTATACCTGTTTAGTGAACACGCCACTGCATACCTGTTGTGTTCAGTGAACCCGCCACTGTATACCTGTACTGTTCAGTGAACCCACCGCATCAGTGCGCATACCTGTGCAGTTAAGTGAACCCACCTACCTACGTGAGTGCACGCAGTGTGATATACCACTCCGTGCATACCCGATATGGACAAAACAGGTAGAGGAAGAGGAAGAGGTAGTGGCAGAGGCAGAGGAAGGCCACCCGGCAGGTCTGCGCGAGGTCGTGTAAATGTAATTTTGTGTGGACCTGGCCCACAGTACAGTGCTCGGAAGAAGGCACGTCCCATCACCTCCCAAGATTGTCAGGACGTGGTTGAGTATTTAGCGACACAGAACACCTCATCTTGCTCAGCCACCAGCGCTACTACTAGCACCACTTCCGCTGCATTTGACACTTCGCAAGAATTATTTAGTGGTGGTGAAATCACTGATGCACAGCCATTGTTACAGCCAGATGAATTTTCACCAGCTCATATGTCTGCGTTACGCGACAACACTATGGATGTAACGTGTAAGGAGGATGAAGGACCTACACATTTGGATTTTTCTGAGGCAAGCGAAGCTGGGCAGGATGATTACGATGATGACGATGATAGGGATCCTCTGTATGTTCCCAATAGAGGAGATGAAGAGGGGGACAGTTCAGAGGGGGAGTCAGAGAGTAGTAGGAGGATAGAAGTTGCTGAAAGAAGCTGGGGCAGCTCTTCGTCAGAAACAGCTGGTGGCAGAGTCCGGCACCATGTATCGCCAGATTCGCCACCTATGTACAGCCAGCCAACTTGCCCTTCAGCATCAGCTGCTGAGGTCCCCATAGTGCCCACATCCCAGGGTGGCTCAGCGGTGTGGAAATTTTTTAATGTGTGTGCCTCAGATCGGACCAAAGCCATCTGTTCGCTCTGCCAACAAAAATTGAGCCGTGGAAAGGCCAACACTCACGTAGGGACAAGTGCCTTACGAAGGCACCTGCAGAAAAGGCACAAACAGCAATGGGATGGCCACCTGAGCAAAAGCAGCAGCAGCACACAAAAGCAAAGTCACCCTCCTTCTCCTCTTCCTCCTTCAGGTGCATCATCTGCTTATGCCGCTCTCTCCCTTGCACCTTCACAGGCACCCTCCTCCACTCCGCCTCTGCCCTTGAGCGGTTCCTGCTCCTCTGCCCACAGCAGCAGTCAGGTGTCCGTGAAGGAAATGTTTGAGCGGAAGAAGCCACTTTTGGCCAGTCACCCCCTTGCCCGGCGTCTGACAGCTGGCGTGGCGGAACTGTTAGCTCGCCAGCTGTTACCATACCGGCTGGTGGACTCTGAGGCCTTCCGTAAATTTGTGGCCATCGGAACACCGCAGTGGAAGATGCCAGGCCGCACTTATTTTTCCAGAAAGGCCATACCCCAACTGCACCGTGAAGTTGAGAGGCAAGTGGTGTCATCTCTTGCGAAGAGCGTTGGGTCAAGGGTACACCTGACCACGGATGCCTGGTCTGCCAAGCACGGGCAGGGCCGCTACATTACCTACACAGCCCATTGGGTGAACCTGGTGGTGAACGATGGCAAGCAGAAAGCGGCGGACCAAATTGTGACACCTCCACGGCTTGCAGGCAGGCCTCCTGCCACCTCCTCTCCTCCTGCTACATGCTCTTCGCTGTCCTCCTCCTCCTCCTTGGCTGAGTGGCAGTTCTCCTCTCCAGCTACACAGCCCCAGCTCCGCAGGGCCTATGCTGCATGCCAGGTACGACGGTGTCACGCCATCTTAGACATGGCTTGTCTCAAAGCGGAGAGTCACACTGGAGCAGCTCTCCTGGCTGCTCTTAAGAAACAGGTGGATGAGTGGCTGACCCCGCACCACCTGGAGATAGGCAACGTGGTGTGCGACAACGGCAGCAATCTGCTTGCCGCTTTGCATATGGGGAAGCTGACACACATACCCTGCATGGCACATGTCATGAATCTGGTGGTTCAAAGATTTGTGGCAAAGTACCCTGGCTTAGCGGATGTCCTGAAGCAGGCCAGGAAGTTCTGTGGGCATTTGAGGCGCTCTTACACAGCCATGGCACGATTTGCAGAAATTCAGCGTAAAAACAACATGCCGGTGAGACGCCTCATTTGCGATAGCCCCACTCGCTGGAACTCGACCCTCCTCATGTTCTCCCGCCTGCTAGAACAGAAGAAAGCCGTCACCCAGTACCTCTACAACTGGAGTAGAACGAAACAGTCTGGGAAGATGGGGATGTTCTGGCCCGACAACTGGACAATGATGAAAAATGCATGCAGGCTCATGCGGCCGTTTGAGGAGGTGACCAACCTGGTGAGCCGCAGTGAGGGCACCATCAGCGACTTAATTCCCTACGCGTACTTCTTGGAGCGTGCTGTGCGTAGAGTGGCGGATGAAGCTGTGAATGAGCGTGACCAGGAACCGTTACGGCAGGAACAGGCATGGGACCAATTTTCATCAGACCCAGCTGTTTCCTCAACACCTGCGGCAGCACAGAGGGGGGAGGAGGAGGAAGAAGAGAGGTCATGTGCAGAAGATGAGTCAGACTCAGAGGATGATGAGCAAGGTGTTTCTTTGGGGGAGGAGGAGGAGGAGGAGGGGACAGCGGCAGGAGAACAACCGCAGCAGGCGTCGCAGGGGGCTTGTGCTGCGCAACCTTCCCGTGGTATTGTTCGCGGCTGGGGGGAGGAGGTTGACTTACCTGACGTCACTGAGGAAGAGCAAGAGGAGATGGAGGGTACTGGATCCGACTTTGTGCAGATGTCGTCTTTTATGCTGTCCTGCCTGTTGAGGGACCCCCGTATAAAAAACCTCAAGGGGAATGAGCTGTACTGGGTGGCCACACTACTAGACCCTCGGTACAGGCACAAAGTGGCGGACCTGTTACCAACTCACCGGAAGGTGGAAAGGATGCAGCACATGCAGAACCAGCTGTCAACTATGCTTTACAATGCCTTTAAGGGTGATGTGACGGCACAACGCCAGCAAGGTACCACTGCCACTAATCCTCCTCCCGTGTCCACGCAGTCAAAGACAGGACGCTCCAGCGATCTCATGGTGATGTCGGACATGCGGACGTTCTTTAGTCCAACGCCTCGCCGTAGCCCTTCCGGATCCACCCTCCACCAACGCCTGGAACGGCAGGTAGCCGACTACCTGGCCTTAAGTGTGGATGTAGACACTGCTGTGAACAGCGATGAGGAACCCTTGAACTACTGGGTGCGCAGGCTTGACCTGTGGCCAGAGCTGTCCCAATTTGCCATCCAACTTCTCTCCTGCCCTGCCGCAAGCGTCCTCTCAGAAAGGACCTTCAGCGCAGCTGGAGGCATTGTCACAGAGAAGAGAAGTCGCCTAAGTCACAAAAGTGTTAAGTACCTCACCTTTATAAAAATGAATGAGGCATGGATCCCGGAGGGCTGCTGCCCACCCCAAGACTAAGTCAGTCCCCGCACATACAGCATCTCTGCCTGCACGCCGTGTGACTGGCTGCCTGGCCTGCCCCAAGAAGACTAAGTCGCTCCCAGTCCCTCCACACAGCATGTCTGCCTGCAGGCCGCTTCACTACCTTCTCCGCCACCACCAACAGGGTCCGGGACTCCAGGCGGATTGCTGAATTTTTTAGGCCGCTGCTAGCAGCGGCCGCTGTAATAATTTTTCGGGTGCGTGTACATGACTGCCTAATTTTTCTGGCTGCACTGCGGGCAGCTGCAACAACAAAAGAAAAGGCATGAACATGCGCCCATTCCCCTTCGTGATCATTACCTTGCCGTGGTGAAGGGGCTTGCGTATCACAATGGAGCAATGACCGGCGCCTAGATGAGTGTCTCGGGGGGCACACCCACGATAATAAGGTCGTTGCCTCATTGTGGTCAGACCAAATTTGATCAGCTGGACAGTCACTGTTCTGTCATTCAGCTACATCAGCCAGGTGACTGACCATATGGGCTGTAAAGCCACCAAAACCTGCACTCTCGCCATGGTGCGCACCAGTCCAGCACGGCCGTCACTACACAAACAGCTGTTTGCGGTGCGTTACACGATGAGTTTGGTGCGTCAGTGTGAAGCAGTACCTTAATTACACTACCTGATTGATGTATACACATGCAAGATGTTTGAAAGCACTTTAGGCCTGTCATTTAACATTCAATGTGATTTCTGCCCTTAAAACGCTGCTTTGCGTCAAATCCAGATTTTTCCCGGGGACTTTTGGCATGTATCCCACTCCGCCATCCCCCCCTCCAGGTGTTAGACCCCTTGAAACATCTTTTCCATCACTTTTGTGGCCAGCATAATTAATTTTTTTTTTCAAAGTTCGCATCCCCATTGAAGTCTATTGCGGTTCGCGAACTTTAACGCGAACCGAACCTTTCGCGAAAGTTCGCGAACCCGGTTCGCGAACCGAAAATCGGAGGTTCGGCCCAACTCTAGTGACAAGACAATATACTCTGTACAGCGCTGTACAAGATGACAGCGCTATATATATTTTTTTTGATTTATAAATAAAAAAAACAGCCTGCCAGCAACGATCATTGCCTGGCAGGCTGATTGCAGGGGCCCACTGTGTGCAGTGATAAGAGCTCGCGCTCATACAAGCACAAACTCCCGGCAAATCTCGCAGCTCATGAGATGACGAAACTTCCTTGGTTCGCCATCGCGGAGGACCACAAACTTTTGCGGAAGTTCGATTCGCCCCCATAGTGCATCATTAGGGTCAACTTTGACCCTCTACGTCACAGTCAGCAGGCACAATGTAGCCAATCAGGCTACACTCCCTCCTGGAGCCCCACCCCCCTCATAAAAGGCAGGCAGCGTCAGGCATTGGACTTACTCGTGTGCCTGCAGTAATTAGAGAAGGGAGAAGTTGCTGCAGAGACATTAGGGAAAGCTTATAGGCTTGTTAACTTGCTCCGTGCTGATTCTTATTGCTAAAAAAGCACCCTTCAACAACTCTTTTGAGAGCTAATGTTGTTCTTGTGATCTATTTTTTATTTTTGTGTGTGACCCACTTGCATTATATACAGCCCTGTCAGTCAGTCGCAGCTGGCCTTTGGCACCTTAATTCCTACTGTACCACTGCCAGGCCCAGCATGTTCAGTGACTACCTGTGTGTGTGACAGGCAGCTGCACATTTGTAATCCCAATCAGTGCACCTGTTCACTGTTTAGTGCACCTACCTACCTATACTTACGTGAGCGCATGCATTGTTAATACCACCAGTCATTGCACCTGTCGTTGCAGTTCGTGTGTGTGTGTGTGTGTGACAGGCAGCTGCACATTTGTAATCCCAATCACTGCACCTGTTCACTGTTCCGTGCACCTACCTACCTATACCTACGTGAGCGCAGACATTATTAATACCACCAATCATTGGACCTGTTCAGGGTACCTGTGTGTGTGTGTGTGTGTGACAGGCAGCTGCAAATTTGTAATACCAGTCACTGCAACCTGTTCACTGCACCTGTGTAACCGCACATTGTTGTACCAGCAGTCACTGCATACCTGCTCACTGCACAACCGTAACCGTACATTGTATTAGTGAAGTCAGTGCATACCTTTCCCTTCATCCCCCCCACTATGGACAAAACAAAAGGCAGAGGCAGGACACCTTGCAGGTCTGTTCGAGGTCATGCTGTCATGATTTCATGCGGCCCTCAACCAAATTACAGTGTTCAGAAGAAGGCATGTGCCATCAACCCCCAATATTGTCAGGACGTAGTTGACTATTTAATACATAACACATCATCTTTCTCAGCTTCCGCATGGAAGCGTGACATATCTTCCTCCTCCTGCTCTGATTCTGGCACCCCACTTAACACTCAGTCGGCCACCACCACCAAAGGGCCATCACCCCAGGGCTCAGCGGTGTGGAAATGTTTGTGTGTGTCTGCCTCAGATGAGAGCGATGCCATCTGGCCTACTACCCCTCACACGTGCTCTAAAGCTGAACTCTGGTCCCCTACCTTTTATGTCCTTACCTCTCCCTCTAGATTGTAAGCCTTTGGGCAGGGTCCTCCTCCTTTTGTGTCCTACCTGATCATGTGAACTCATGCTATGCATTTGAGTGAACCTAACTTGCCTAATCTCCATGCTCCCATCCAGTGACTGACTTACCGTGTACTCATACTGTGCTGCATGATCTGGTCTTTCTTGTATTCATGTATTGTCATTTTGCTGTATGTCACCCCTAAATATTGTCTGCAACCTAAACTAATGTCCAGCGCTGCGTAATATGTTGGCGCTTTATAAATACAATAAATAAATCAATAATCTGTACTCTCTGCCACCAAAAATTGAGCCGTGGAAAGACCAAGACCCGCGTAGGGACAACTACCTTACGAAGGCACATGATTACAAAGCACAAACTGCAATGGGATGACCACCTGAGGAAAAGCAGCACACAAAAGCAAAGCCACACACCGCAGTGGTAGATACCAGGCCGCAATTTTTTCTCAAAAAAGGTGATACCTAAACTGTACCGTGATGTTGAAAGGCAAGTGGTGACATCTCTGGCACACAGCGTTGGGTCAAGGGTCCATCTGACCACAGATGACCACAGATGCCTGGTCTGCAAAGCACGCTCAGGCCTGCCCGAAGACTAAGTCAGTCCCCACACACAGCATCTCTGCCTGCACGCCATGTGGCTGCCTGCCCCAAGATTAAGTCGGTTCCTACACAGCATCCCTGCCCATAACCTTGTCCCAGCTCTGTCTCTGCCTGCAGGCGGCTTGACTGCCTTCTCCGCCACCACCAACAGGGTCCACCAGGACTCTAGGCAGATTCCTGAATTTTTAAGGCTGCTGCTAGCAGCGGCCGCTATAATAATTTTTCTGGTGCGTGTACATTGCCTAATATTTCTGGCTGCACTGCAGCTGCAACAATAAAACAAAAGGCATGTATATGTGTCAATTCCCCTTCGTGATCATTACCTTGCCGCGGTGAAGGGGCTTGCGTATCACAATGAAGCAATGACCAACGGCTATATGAGTGTCTCGGGGGGAGGGGAAGCACACCCAAGATAATAAGGTTGTTGCTTCATTGTGGACAGACCCAATTCTATCAACTGGACAGTCACCAGCCCTTATATTCACTTTTTCTCCTAAGTTTACTCCTAGCTAATATCTTCAAACCTTATCAACAAAATGCTTTTGAAACCATCGGGAAGCAAGAAAATACTTTTGACAGTACTTTTTCCACCTACTTGTTGGTACTTTTGCAATTCCAGAGTGCTGAAAAGTTATTTTAAACAGAACATGAACAATTATCTCCTAGGAGAAAAAGTAAATTGAATAAGGGCCACTGTAAGCTAGGCTAGTATTAAAAAGAAATGTTTTTTTATTTTTTTATTTTAGGTTTAAAGACACTGTTCAAACAAATACTTCAATTACAAATTTGCATAGTAAAACTATTAAAAGTAAAAAGCACCCCCTCATTCACACATTCCATTTATTTCATAGACCACTCTAAAAAAACAGTACTAGCACACAAAAAAAATGTAGGAAAAGTATGCAGATTCCAAGTCCAATAAAATTTCCACCTCAGATTCCTTCTACCACAATTTTAACTAAAGACTTCATTCTCATATGTTTGCATGAATAATATTGGTATAGATCTCGTTTTGTAGTAATAATATTTTGGGAGAATACTGCATATTGCACTGTACCCATGGCCGGATTTGTACTTTTTACCGCCCAAGGCCAACTATACCATCTGTATGGTTTTTATCTCTGTGTGCCCCAATGAGAATTCTCCTTACTTTCCATCATTGGTGTCACAGACAATAGCTATTTTAGTAATATGTGTATAGATTATAAGTTATGTTTTGAACTTTTATGTTATGCTTGTCTTCTCATTACTGATGGACCCATTGCGACACCATGAGAGTTAGGCTGATGTATAACTGCAGGATAGAGCTTACAGGTTTTGCAGGGATGGCACCAGTACAGGACAGAGAGTTCAAAGGTTAAAGCTGTTCTTGTAGATAGGGATGACTGCATAGAACAGCTTTCCTGCCCCTCACTGAGCCGCCCCTAAACTTCTTGTGCCCTAGGACATGGCCTATATGGCCTTGCCAGAAATCCGGCCCTGACTGTACCCGATAAAGATGCTTGAACAGATCCTCTTGCAAACTGTTTACGGCAGAGATTACTGAAGGTATTTTCAACTAATCCTTTGTGATAGTGGTGAGGGTTATGCACTTCCCTTACTGCAGCACTCTCTGGTCAGCTCCGATTTCCTGTAGTTCTACACCGTCTGGTTGATCCCGGATCAGACTCATGGTGCCCATACATGGTAGATAATTATGGATTATGGATAGATTAGATAATTTTGTTTGATTATTGTGTTAGATCGAATATAAAGATTTTTCCAACAATCCTATCGAATTTTTATTGAAAAAACAGGATAATCGTTCATTTTTCTTGATCGACAAAAAAAAGATTATTTTCAACTTTCATTTGATTTGATCATTTTGGTAGAATAAATGGGAAAATTGAACATTTTTATTGTACCGTGTATGGGCACCATCAGCCTCACCTCCTGATTGTAAAACACTTTGACTTTTTTATGCAGCAGTTATATGAACAAAATTTTGAAACTTAAAATAAAAACTAGTTATTTTCAATAGTAGTGCACAGTGAAACTTTGCATACATCTTTTTCAAGTAAAAATTGAGGTTTTGAGGATGTCCTACATTCACAATACCGCTTTCCTTACCCACCAACGCCACCTTGTGTTGTAGAGAGTAAAATGTAACTAATGTCTTGAAAAGAAAACAGAAGGCAAAATACTATCTTCTTGCTGAGTCTTCTCTTTTGGTCTTTGCATCTGGACCAGAGGTCCTTTGTAAACATTGTGTCGCCTAAGAAAATATGTTTTAAAGCACCACAATCAGCTATTCAACTATTTGCTGGTCTGGAGATCACTGCAGCCATCAATCATTTAGATTTGAAGTCAGAATTTAGAAGCCTTCTTGGGCCACATGCAATTAACTTTTTCACCTGAGTTATCTACTAAGAGATCATTTCATCTTCTCTAAAAATAACTTTAAGCATTTTACAATTAAAAACATACCTAAAAGTTGGTGGAAAAGTACTATCAAATCTATTTTGAGTGTTTTCTTGCTTGCTGGTGGTTTAAAGGGCATTTTATGGCAAGGTATGAAAATATCACCCAGGAGAAAACTCTCTCTAAGTGGCTGCAGCTCTCTCTAGATCGTCATGTGCTTTGATTCTTAATGGGAGAAAAGTACTTTACAAATATTAGCCAGTTTCAGTTTATTTTTTAACATTTATTTTTCTTCTTCATGCTTACAGAAGTGTTTTGGGTTCTTGTGGATCTTAATCTGTTACCTGCATATTGCTACATATCTTCGCCTAATTGTTGCTTGCAGAATCTGGTCATGTTGCTCTTAAAGCTTGTTTGAATTTTGTGTTATCAATATGTGACCCAGTTTTGTCATCCAGGTTTCACTGATGGTTTCACTGATGGTTACCTCTGATTTTACTTTATCGTCATGCTCAGTTTTGCTCTGGCTTACTTCAGGGTCACGTTAAGGTTGCACAACACACGCAAAGTGAAAAAAGCATGATGGAAATGTGTTCCCTCGAGATAATAATTCTTTCTTCACTGACTCTCCATTGAGTAGTACTTCCAGTCCCCACATCTGTCTGTGCCTTTCTAGAAAACACCACCCACTCCCTAATGTTCTGCCCACAGCACTGGCTTACAAAGGACTAATAATACATTTCACCTGGACCACCAAAGTTTTCCATGATTCTGATGCCACTGAAAATGTAATACATCAACCTAATGTTATGTAGTCAAATTTATCCATTTCTTTTCTCCTTCATTAAACAGAGTCAACTGGATCTCTAGTGACACCTTGGCTTGGGGATTGTCTCCTTCATTGTGAAGCATCATTCTTTGCTCTTTCACTATGTGCATGGCAGACAACTCCCTAAAGGGAGTAGTTGCCCTTAGGGAAAAAAAAGTTTTTTTTCACAGTTTTTGAGCCTGTTGATTTAAAGTAGAAACAAGAAATCCACTCATCTGATTTCCAGAAGGTAGACCAACAAAAAAGACATATGTGCCAATGCAATTGTATCTTGGCTTAGGTTCTTGGCTCTAAGCACTCTACAAATCATCCAGGTACACAGGCAGCATGGTGGCATAGTGGCTAGCACTCCTAGCTTGCAGCATTGGGTCCCGGCTCAAATCCCAGCCATCTGCACAGAGTTTATATGTTCTCCCTGTATCTGTGTGGGTTTCCTCTGGGCACTCAGGTTTCCTTCCACTTCCCACAACATACACATAAGTTAAATGACCCACCTAAAACTGGCCCTAGACTATGCTGGACCTATGACTATACTAAAATTTGATTGTGATCATGTAAATATATGGAGAAAAATGTATTACCCTTAATGGGTCATCCACCATACCCTTTCAATAGCCTTTGTACTGATAGGAGGATAATGTAATCCAGGAAGCACAAAAAGCATTGTGCAGATTAAAAAAAAAGAATTTGAATGCAATGAAGGTAAATATTTCTTCGATTGAAATCACATATAATATCAACAGCAGCTCATCATCAGGCATTCATCCAATGTATCTCCATAGACCTAACACTCATGATTCAAACATTATAGTAAATAAAATGGAGTGTCAGCCCTTAAGACAAACTTACAGGCACTAGAAATGGCCCGAACCTCCGATTTTCGGTTTGCGAACCGCGAACGTGAACTTCCACAAAAGTTCGGTTTGTGTGAACTTTTGCAAACCGCAATAAACTTCAATGGGGGGGGGGGGGCGAACTTTGAAAACTAAAAACACTTATGCTTCAAGGGGTCTAACATCTGAGTTCTTGCATGGTTGAGTGGTATAGACGCCAAAAGTCCCGGGGAAAAATCTGGATTTGACGCAAAGCAGTGTTTTAAGGAAATCACATTGAATGCTAAATTGCAGGCCTAAAGTGCTTTAAAACATCTTGCACGTGTATACATCAATCAGGGAGTGTAATTGGAGTACTGTTTCACACTGACACACCAAACTCACTGTGTAACGCAAACAGTTGTTTGTGTTGTGACGGCCGTGCTGGACTGGTGCGCACCATGGCGAGATTGCTCTTCCTCACTCAGTGATGTCAGGTAATGTCTGACTGCCTTATCAACTTTCAATGGTTCTTTCTCTACCACTGTTAAAGCTTACATCTATTTTTTTTAAATTACTTTTTCTGCTGGCTGTTCAGTACATGTAACGAGAATCTATTATGGAGAGCAAGTCTGCCATTGTGAACACGGGTAATGGCCGGGGAATCAGGGTTCGATTCCGGGGTGGAGTGGGAGCCTGAGAACTGGCTACCACCACCACACATCCAATATAAGGACCCATTTGCTGTATTTAGTAATGTACCTGCCCTGACCGTGCTTTGCAGACCAGGCATCTGTGGTCAGATGGACCCTTGACCCAGCGCAAGACAAACCAAATCAAAAGCATTTGCCAAGAATGTGTTATGGAGGGCAAGTCTGCCATTCATTCAACTGTGTGAAACTTTCGATGGTACTTTCTCAGTACTATGGTGACCACGGGTAATGGCCGGGGAATCCTGGTTCGATTCCGGTTCGGAGTGGGAGCCTGAGAAATGGCTACCACCACACATCCAAACACTAGTGCACATGACAGGCAGGGGCCCCGAGCACTGCCACTGCTCGGGACCCCAAGACCAGCATGTAACACAATAAGGGAGACTCCCTTATTGTGTTACATGCTGGTTTTGGGGTCCCAAGCAGTGGCAGTGCTCGGGGCCCCTGCCTGTCATGTGCACTAGTGTTTGCATATTTTAAACTTCATATGCAGCTCCTTATGCAGTTAAGTTAGAAGGGGAGCGGATGAGAGGCAGTTTCCGGCATGCTGGTGCCCCCTGCTGGCCATATAGCCTTTGTCTATATGCAACTGAAGCCCTCTCCAACGATTGGCTGAATGCTCAGCCTCTGCTTAATTAAGTACTGCAGACTAGGTGTAATGTATTTGCACTTCTTATTGGCTGACGGGCAGTCTACAGACTATATGTAAGTGGCAGAGTGCTGTCAGGGAGTGAGCATATCTTTTGTGTGTGCACCACACATCCAAGGAAGGCAGCAGGCATGGCATGCAAGTCCCGAGGTAGTGACAAAAAATAACAATACAGGAGGAGTTTTGAGGCCCTGCTGTATATGAGACTAATCAACTTTAAAACCTTTAATGATAATCTGTTATGGAGGGCAAGTCTGCCATCCATTCAAGTGAAAGGTATGCACTGACTGCCAGGTATAATGCAATGTGCAGTCACAGATGCAGTGAAAGGTATGCAGTGACTGCAAACAGCTGTTTGTGTAGGGCTGGACTGGTGCGCACCATGATGAGAGTGCAGGTGATGGCGGCTTTCAAGCCCATATGGTCGCCGGGCTGAGGTAGCTGAATGACAGAACAGTGACAGTCCAGCTGATCAAATTTGGTTTGTCCACAATGAAGCAATGACCTTAGTACCGTGGGTGTGCCCCCCCCCCAACACACTCATATAGCCGGCGGTCATTGCTTCATTGTGATACGCAAGCCCCTTCACTGCGGCAAGGTAATGATCACGAAGGGGAATTGGCACATGTACATGCCTTTTGTTTTGTTGTTGCAGCTGCAGTGAAGCCAGAAAAATTAGGCAGGCATGTACACGCACCAGAAAAATTATTATAGCGGCCGTTGCTAGCAGCGGCCTTAAAAATTCAGGAATCCACCTGGAGTCCTAGACCCTGTTGGTGGTGGCGGAGAAGGCAGTCAAGCGGCCTGCGGGCAGAGGTGCTGTGTGGGGACTGGGGACCGACTTAGTCTTGGGGCAGGCAGTCTCACGGTGTGCAGGCAGAGATGCTGTGTGTGGGGACTGACTTAGTCTTCGGGCAGGCCTGAGAGTGCTTTGCAGACCAGGCATCCGTGGTCAGATGGACCCTTGACCCAATGCTGTGTGCCAGAGATGTCACCACTTGCCTTTCAACATCACGGTACAGTTTAGGTATCGCCTTTTTTTTAGAAAAAATTACGGCCTGGTATCTTCCACTGCGGTGTGTGGCTTTGCTTTTGTGTGCTGCTTTTCCTCGGGTGGTCATCCCACTGCAGTTTGTGCTTTGTAATCATGTGCCTTCGTAAGGTAGTTGTCCCTACGCGGGTCTTGATCTTTCCACGGCTCAATTTTTGGTGGCAGAGAGTACAGATGGCATTGCTCTCATCTGAGGCAGACACACACAAAAATTTCCACAGGTGGGTGCACTGTGAACAACAGGTAGGTATATGCCATGATGGGTATTATAATGGGCACCTGTCACACACAGGTACCGGACAGGCACAGTGACACTGCATGCGCTCACGTAGGTATGTGGGTGCACTGTGAACAACAGGTAGGTATATGCAAGGATGGGTATTATAATGGGCACCTGTCACACACAGACAGGTACCGGACAGGCACAGTGACACTGCATGCGCTCACGTAGGTAGGTGGGTGCACTGTGAACAACAGGTAGGTATATGCAGTGATGGGTACTATAATGTGCACCTGTCACACACAGACAGGTACCGGACAGGCACAGTGACACTGCGTGTGCTCACGTAGGTAGGTGGGTGCACTGTTCACAACAGGTAGGTATATGCAGTGATGGATATTATAATGTGCACCTGGCACAGTAGTAATTATACCACCAAGGGGCCAAAGGCCAGCTGCGACTGACTGACAGGGCTGTATATAATGCAAGTGGGCCACACACAAAAAATAACAAGATTAGCTCTCAAAAGAGCTGTTGAGGGGTGCTTTTTTAGCAATAAGAATCAGCAAGGAGCAAGCTAAGAAGCCTACAAAAGCCTAACTAAGCTTTCCCTATAGGTCTCTGCACAGCAGTTTTCCCTTCTCTAATTACTGCAGGCACACGAGTGAGTCCAATGCCTGACGCTGCCTTTCTTTTATAGGGGGGGGGGGGGGCTCCAGGAGGGAGTTTAGCCTGATTGGCTACAATGTGCCTGCTGACTGTGATGTAGACGTAGAGGGGCAAAGTTGACACTAATGATGCACTATGGGGGCGAATTAAATTTCCGGAGAAGTTTGCGGTTCTCCACGAACGCGAACCACCAGGTTCGCCGGGAACCATTCGTCGGCGAACCATTCGGGCCATCTCTAACAGGCACCATCCTACAGCAAGAGGCCATCCTGCAACCAATGGAGGGTCATCCATTCCCTAGCCATAGGATGGTGTCTGTGATTTTGACTTAAAGGGTGACACTCCATCTTATCTACTACTACATGTCATTGACAATTATTCACAAGTTATATTGCTCCAAACCATTGATATTATATGTGATTTCGATTAAAGAAATATTAACCTTCACATAATAATATATACATTTTTGTATTTTTGCAATAAAGTAAAAGCATCTGCATATCTGCAACATCCTTTTTGTGTTTCCAAGATTAGATTGTGAGGGGCAGTTAATGACAGGATTATTTATTTATTTATTGCATTAATAAAGCACCAACATATTACGCAGCGCTGGACATTGGTTAAGGTTACAGACAATTGGCCTCAATTCACTAAGCTTATCTCCTGTCTTTAATAACTCTTCTGAGCTGTTTTTACAGTTATGACCATGGTAATAACCGTGGAAACAGTTCAGAAGAGTTATTAAAGACAGGAGATAAGCTTAATGAATTGAGGCCAATATGTGAGGGTGACATACAGCAATAAAAAAAAATATGAATACATGCAAACCAGATCACGCAACACAGTATAAGTACCAGGTAGTGCTTAGTCAGTCACTGGATGGGAGCATGGAGATTAGACCAGTTGAGTTCACTCAGATTCATAGCATGGGTGCACAGTAATGGAGGTGCATGAAAAGGTAGGAGACACAAGGAGGAGGATCCTGCCGAAAGCTTACAATCGAGAGGGAGAGGTAGGAACACGAAAGGTAGGGACCAGAGTTCAGCTGTGGGTTTAGAGCACCAGTGAGGGAGGGTAGGTCAAAGTGAAGAGGTGCGTTTTGAAGGCCTTCTTGAAAATGTTAAAGGAGGCAGCAACCCTAATGGGGGAGGTAGGGAGTTCAATAGTGTTGTAGCAACTCTTGAGAAATCCTGGAGGCATGCATGGGACTGGATGATGCGGGGGACGGTCAGGCGAAGTTCATTGGAGGAGGAGCGGAGTGAGTGGCTAGGTGTGTACCTCTGTGTAGGATCGGAAATGTAGGTTGAGCAGGTTTTGTGGACAGATTTGTAGGCCAGACACAGTATCTTGAATCTGAGTCTGGACTGGATAGGAAACTAGTGGAGGGATTCACAGAGGGGAGCCGCCCTGTTGGAGCAATGGGAGCAGTGGATAATTATTGGCTGCCGCATTCATGACATTAATGAACTCTGCAAAGCACTGCAGAAGTTGTCTGCTCTATATAATACTAAAGCTACGTACACACATACGACAACGATCGTTCGTTGTGAACGACGAACAAACTTTTAATTGACGAAAGAACGACCTAAGTAAAGTTAGCTTTTAAAGGTGTGTAACGATCTGATTGTTAGAACGAACGTTACATCACGTAAAGCAACTATTGCGCTTGCGCATAAAAATGAAAAGTTCCATGGAGAAATAGCGAAATGCACATGTCAAGCCTAGTATGAACAACCGTTTTCCAACGATGTACTACTTTTGCAAACGATCGTCGTTGGAAAAAATCCGCCAAGCTAGATCGGTCGTTTTTAACGATTTAGCTCGTCCGTCGTTAGACTTAATGGTCGTTGGCTGCTTTCTTTTAAACAACCGTCGTTTGAAATGATCGGGGAACAATCGTTTCAAACGACTATAGTCGCATGTGTGTACGCACCTTTATACATTGTTCAAACACATAATTATTATTCCCCTGTATTTCAATAAGTTGATGAGATTTCTGCAACCTGCTGAAAAAAAAACCTTTTCAATATGCAGTGACTTACCAGAACTTGTAAATGTAATTGATAGAAACTTAGCTGTTATTCTGTTATATCTCCACAAGATGGCACATTTGTTTAAAATAACAGAGATGGGAAGGAACAATACATACTGTCCTTGGTAGCATGAAAACTCCCTACTATAGTTTAGCAAGAATAGAAACAATTTTCATGTGCACTTGATTTTAGGATTGTATTTATATTGCTGTCATATTTATGAAGAGTGTGTGTGTGTGTGTGTGTGCGTGCGTGCGTGCGTGCGTGTGTGTGTGTGTGTGTGTGTGTGTGTGTCTGTGTGTTAAATAAAAAAAAAAACATGCTGAATCAATCCAATTAATTTCCAGAGATTTCAGGAATAGTATTAAGGATTTTGCACAATGGAAATTTTGATGATAATGTTGCAGCTTTTGTCACATACACACTCACATGATAGAATGCAGTCTGATCAGTACATTCGATTTTTGGTCAAAATTTACCAAATGTTGATTGATCATTTTGGGGAAATTGATTCCCTGTAGGTCGATTGGTATCTGGGTCATCACTGCTGAACCTCCGCCTCCCTCTGCCCCCAGATGATTGCCAAGTGCGACTTGTGGTGCCGTAGTGTGGCAGCCTTGGCTCTTGGCTTCCAAACCTTATTCCCTCCCCCCCCCCCCTATCCTTTCAGAACTTGTATGAGTCAAAACCAATTAAATACAACAATATAAATGATTCGTTATAATGTATACTATAATGGTTACATATATGATTTCAACCATATTGGCAGCCACAACAATTTAATGGCTTCAGGCAGGTTCATGTTAGGTAGACATAGGGGAAGGTTAGTGTTATAATTACATTGTTATATACCATAACGGTTATATGCACCGCTAGGACCATATTGGTATCCACAGCAGTTTACAGTTCCAGGAAGGTTAGTGTTAGACATAGACAGTGGGAGGTTAGTGTAAACAATACAATTTTTTGAAATATCATTTCAATTCAAGAACTACAATCAGTTTTTGTGACTGATTGTAACATTTTAAAATCTGACCAATGTGCCACACACATATATTCATTTTTCCACAATTAGGAAAAAAATTATTGAAAATGTGCTTGGGTCTGTACATCAAGAAATTGACAATCTACCCTACACCATTCAGGGCTTATTCACATTGTGGGACATTGTGAAGCTATAAACTCTTATAATGCAGATTACCGTACTGCAATGCTAATCCTATGGGATGTTCACAGTGCCACGTTACCCATATAGACAAAGAAAAAGAGCTATAACCTCAAAAAACCGCGCCAGATCAATATAATTAGAAACATGCAAAAATCCATCCTTTATTGAAATTATACATAAAAGTCTAAAAACATAATTAAAACATTGTGGGGAAGCAATAATGACCCCAAATAACGGAGAACTAGAGGATATATAAAGTGCTGTGAACAATACAATACACCATAAAGGGTTTTTAATAAAGTGCACAATCAATAATGCTGAATCGCTCTAGTGTACAATATAAAACAATTCATATAAGAGACAATAAATAACAACCATGTAACCACATACAAATTCAAAAAGTCAAAAAATGGCTCTAAAAATAGATGAAAAGCCCAAAGAGCTGTATAGTGAAAATAAAGAGATGTACAGAGAGGATACCACTGCATCCAAGAGAGTGCTCAATGTGAACACAGAAGAGATATTCCGTGAAGAAAAGGAGGTGTAAGAAATAAGGTGTGGCCTTGTTCTTTCAGAATTGTATTGCCAGTGTCCCAACTGAGGGGAGTCAAAACATGATAAAAATCTTTTTTTTTTGTCTTTGCTGTTGATGTCCCCAATGACGAGATTTATCCATCAATCATGTCTCCAATGTGGTTACTGGTAGCAATACACTACTATAGTGGCTACAGCCCCTTTAATCCTGTTCAGTATTACAAAAAGATTTTTTTATGCAGGGCTTGGCTTTAAAGTTTTCAGATGATTCCCGCCCCTTAGGTAAGTATCTGTTTTTTTAATTATTTTTGAAAAAATACAATGAAGTGAGAGGTATATGGAGACTGCCATATTTATTTCCTTTTAAACAATACCAGTTGCCTGGCAGCCCTGTTAATATATGTCAGATTTGACAATAATGTCAGAAACCCCTTATCTGCTGCATGCTTGTTCTGGGTCTATGGCTAAATGTATTATAGGCAGAGGATCAGCAGGACCACCAGGCAACTGGTATTGCTTAAGTTAACCACTTCAGCCCACAGGTGTTTTCACCTCTAGGACAGAAGCAATTTTCCCCTGTCAGCGCTCCTTCCATTCATTCGCCAATAATTTTATCATTACTTATCAGACCTAAATGATCTATATCCAGGGGCGTAGCAATAAGGGTTGCAGAGGAAGCCACCGCATCGGGGCCCTTGGGCCAGAGTATTGGCTCTCTATTGGTCCTGTGCTCATAATAATCAATTCTATAGATACTTTGAATAGTGGTAATTATTAACTGTTCCCCATCCCCTTCTTGCACCTCTGACACTATATAGTTGCCATTGGCAGGTTTTAATGCGCCATATCAAACAACAAACACAGAACATTTATATTGCCCTTTTCTCCTGGCTGACGCAAAGCTCCAGAGCTGCAGCCACTAGGACGAGTTCTATAGGCAGTAGCAGTGTTAGGGAGACTTGCCCAAGGTCTCCTACTGAACAGGTGCTGGCTTACTGAACAGGCAGAGCCGAGATTCGCACCCTGGTCTCCTGTGTCAGAAGCAGAGCCCTATGTATAGAGTTCTTGGGGGGCCCCATTGTAAAACTTGCATTGGGGCCCACAACTCCTTAGCTACGCCACTGTCTATATCTTGTTTTTTTCGCCATCAATAAGGCGTTGTACATTGTGCTAAGAATTATTTTATTCTAAATGCACTTTAACAGAAAAAATGAAAAAAAATCATTATTTCTCAGTTTTCGGCCATTATAGTTTTAAAATAAAATGTTCTACTGTGGAAAAAATACACACATTTTATTCACCATTCTCCTGGTTATTGCAATGTTTAAAATATTTCCCTAGTACAATGTATGATGCAAATATTTTTTTCGGAAATAAAGGTGCATTTTTTCAGTTTTGCATCCATCACTAAATACAAGCCCATATAGGCTCAAAATAATAGTACAATACCTTCACAATATACATATTAAAATGTTTAGTCCCTAAGGTAACTATTTAGGTATTTTTTTAAGAACTGTAATTTTTCTCTTTTTGATTCCCCACCGAGGGGATTTACCCCTGAAACACCAGAGCAATTTTCACCTTTCAGTGCTCCTTCCATTCATTCATCTATAACTTTATTATTACTTATCACAATGAAATGAACTATATCTTGTTTTTATTCTAAATGTTATTTAATGGGAAAATAGGAAAACATGTGGGGAAAAAAAATCATTATTTTTCAGTTTTCGGCAATTATAGTTTTTAAATAATGCCTGCTACTGTAATTAAAACCCATGAAATGTATTTGCCCATTTGTCCCGGTTATAAAACCGTTTAAATTATGTCCCTATCACAATGTTTGGTGCCAATATTTTATTTGGAAATAAAGGTGCATTTTTTTCAGTTTTGCATCCATCCCTTATTTTGACATTATTAATTACAAGCCCATAGTTTATAAAGTAACAGTGTTATACCGTCTTGGCATAAATATTTAAAAAGTTCAGTCCCTAAGGTAACTATTTATGGTTTTTTTTTATTGTATTTTTTTTTAATTAAAAAAAAATAAATTGGTGAGTGTGGGAGGCAATGAGTTAATTTTATTGTGTAAAACTAATGTATTTGTATATGTAAAATGCTTTAGGGTGTAGTTTTACTATTTGGCCACAAGGTGGCCACAGTGTTGCATTGTTCATGAGACCTGTAAGCGTCCGGAAGGACGCTTACAGGAAGCACTATGAGGCTGGGAAAATCACAATGATCGCGCTGTTTCTCATAGAAGCAGCAGATCATTGCGGGGGCTTAGATCAACGAATGGGAATGGATTTTCCCGTTCATTGATCTCCATGCAAGCGGGTAGCGGCATGCACGAGCGGCGGGAGCGCGCGTATGAGCGGCGGGAGCGCGGACAGCGGCGGTAGCACAGGAGGTATGGATTTCTCCGTACCTTGGTTTTATAAGGATGGAAAAAGGGACAGAGAAATGCGTACCGCGGAGGGTAAAGTGGTTAAACTTTTTTTTTTAGTTGATGGGCAGGGTGGGGGGGGGGGGAGGGGGTCAATCAGTTATTATTAAAATGGATCCGAGATGAACGTTTACACATTGCATAATTGTGTTCCTTTCCTATTGTTCATAGGGCATTCCTCAAGCCAAATACTTTTTTGTTGTTGTTTTAGTACTCTAATTCCCTATAAGGAGGGGGATTATGTTTTTTTGCTCAAGATGTGTATTGTTTTTTTTTCCCCATTTCTACTTTCATTTTACTTTTTGGCCACTAGGTGGCGCTAAGCACTCTCCTGGAAGATACCAGGAAGTGCGAGCACTGCGAGAGCTGTTTTTTTTTTACAGCTTGTGACTCCTGATTGGAGGCATCTTGATTCATTCACAGGGGATCGTTTGCCTCGGGGGAACATTCGTTCCTGTTCCGCAATTGATCCCCTGTAATAGCGGTGGGGAACGAGTCGCCTGCACGCAGATATGCATGCGCAAATGCCGCAACACTGCTGGACAGATACATTCGTCCAGATTGCCGTTGAGTGGCGATTTTTGGACAAATATATTAGTCCAGATTGGCTTAAGTGGTTAAAAGGAAATAAATATGACAGCCTCCATAGATAACTCTCACTTCAGTTGTCTTTTAAAGAGAAGATGAAAAATGGTCTCCTAGGAGAAAACATTAATTAAATAAGGCCCCTGGTGTGTATTTTTTGTAGAAAGATGTTTGTGTTTTTCCTCAGTAACTAATGTTAAAAATAGAGGTAACGTGCATAGTATCCGGAAAAAAAAATACTGCAGGCTGTCAGTTATTTCTTTGCATGCGAACATTCCCACTAGAAGTGAACAAGCTCATTGATTTACATGGGCTCTCTGTTTTAGTGCAAATTCGCATTGCCGGAAAATACATACAAAGCAGTTATGTGTGTTAAAGGGTGCTTGTGCTTAGGAGAGTTCATAGAGACGAATATGATCAGTCCAGTCAGGCTCAGATTTGGTGTGATTACATCCTGCCTTTTGCCTAGATAGGAAATGGAAGCAACATGTGATCATGAACAGCAAATCAGAACAAATCTGTCACCTGATCACACTGATCACATGTTCCATCATGTGTTTTGCTACATAACACAACTTTATTAACCTAAGAAAAGCAGCCAGTAGCGGTAATCCCAAGCCTGACTCGGGGTAGCTGGCAGCCAGTAGCGGTTATCCCAAACCTGACTCGGGGTAGCTGCCAGGAGGCTTCTGCAGAGACTTATGGGCTTTTTTTACCTGATTTTAGGGGCTAAAACCATGCAAAAAATTGCACCACTTTTAGACCCTAAAATCTGTAGATAATCAAACCACCAGGGATGTTGAAAGCTACCTAAAGTGAATTTCCTGCTTTAAGAATTGTAACTGACAGCCGCCTTTGTACAGCAAGGAAGTACCAATGTTATGGATCGTGATGCTGAGACAATGTGTTGTGGATTGCTTATTTATTTTATTACCGTGGTTATTTTTATGCACAGTATAGGGAGTGTCTCTTCCATACCTTTGTACTGTAAAAAATATACTATTTTTAAAAGCAGAAGAACATAGAGGTTATCACCCCTGACATGTTCAGGGCAGACTACCCCCCTTTCATGTAAAGAATACAGAGCAGCATCCAAAGGCCAGAGGGCGAGGGACCAGCTGATCTGAAGATTTTCCTTTCACTCCATGAAGTCATTTACTTGTCAAGTCCAAGGCCAGACTATCAGCTCCTGAGCTCCTTAGTGCAGGTGTTGGCAATACACTGATTCTGAACCCTGCCAAGCTCTTCTGGTTCATGCAGTGCAGAAAGAGATTGATGAACAGCAGGTATTGCTCTCCTGCCTTTAAAATCTACAATTGTGCTTCTTAGCAGCACAATCATGCATCTTCTGTTAGGGGAAACAAACCAAGATAAAACAGTAACATTTACAGCGGGGAAGTGTTATATTATGCTAATTTAAGGTGCTGACAGACACTACATATTTTCCATACATGTGCAGTCATCGTCCTTTATTTTAACATAAATCTAAGGGGGTGCAAATGAAAATTGCAGTGGCAGTGTATTTCTTAGGAACCAAAAAATAACAGTGAAACTACAAAATAAAAATAGTAATTAAGCAATATAATGTCAGAAGTCAGCAGAAGAAGTTATGTTGTTATTACCTTTTGTTATTTATATGTGTGTATTTCTGGGTGTTTTTTCCAAGGCATATATGTTGGTGGATCACTGATATGATGCTTGATTTGAGCTATACAATTTACACTATCCATTGATTATACTATGCAGTTACCAGGTTGGGAACTTTAGATTTCTTTTAAGACACGTAGTTCTTTAATTCAAGTCTAAAGGTGTAGACTAATGGTACAAGTTCCCGAACATTCAACCCTCAGATCATTGCGATCAATCAGAAAGCATCGTTCAGGACCCCCAACAGAGGGGGAAATGATAAGCAATCCACTCAGGCCAAAATAATGGTTATAAAATTTGGATCATCAAACAATCAATAGAATGATCATTCCCATTACATGATCCGATCGATTGTAGGAATGGTTGATCAACTTGAAAATTGGATCATTAGTGGTCACCTTAAAGGAGGTACTAATGATACAATCTTTTCAGCTCAATCCTACCAAATCTATGTACTAGAAAGGCAAACTGAGTGAATATACTCAAATTTGAATGGATTTTTAGGTAGGTTCTCATATTACATAGTAGTGGTAAGATTGGACAAAAAAATACTGTATCATTGATGGGTATCTTAAAGGGAACCTGTACTGAGTAAAACTATTTAAAACAAACACATGAGGTAACTTCAAAGGAACATTACATAGTTACCTCAGTTCATCTCAGAAGCTCACCATTTTCTTCTGACAATGATCCCTTCCAGTTCTGACAACATTTTGTCAGAATTGAAATATATCAGTTGCTGTCAGTTGCTGCCAGTTATAGCTGAGAGGACAACTGATGTGCCAGGTAATGTCCATATTTCCCTATGGCTCAAGTGGGCGATGTTACAGTTTAACAGTGTGCTGACCAGGAAGCTGTTATAGGGTACTGGCCATTTTCAAAATGGAGGACGGAGAATTCCCTTGATCACAGTGGACACACAGGATGCAGGAGAGGAGAAAGAGATTGAGGAGTAGACTACATGGGAGTTAAGTATGACCTGTGTATGTTTATTTTGACTTTTAATTTTTAGTTCAGGTTTTCTTTAAAGGGACTCAGAGATCTCATGGCATGAAGTTTTTTTTACTTGCCCGGGGCTTCCTCCAGCCCCATAAGCATCCCTTGCCATCCTCCCGCTGTCCTCGACCCCGGTACCTGGCTCAGTGACGTCAGTCGGGGTTCTCTGAACATGCGCAGGAGGCACACGCATTTGCAGAAGACCCCGGCTGACGTCACTGAGCCAGACTGGAGCCGACTGAGCCAGATATCGGAGCTGGTTGTGGACGAACGAAGGACAATGGGAGGAGGGCGAAGGACACATTCGTGCTTATTGGGCTGGAGGAAGCCCAGAGAAAAGTAACAAAAACTTCATGCCTCGAGATCTCTGAGTCTCTTTAAGACATTATCTTGTATGCAAATGGTAATAGACAGTGCAAATTATCATACTTTTTCAACTGTGCATCATTGTGTTTTGCTAACCCTAACTAATCCACTGAATACATTTCCATAAAGAGGAACTGTTGTGAAAATCTTAACATTTAAAACACATACAAATATGAAGTACATTTCTCCCAGAGTAAAATGAGCCATACATTACTTTTCTACTATGTTGCTGTCACTTACAGTTGGTAGTAGAAATATGACATTACCGACAGGTTTTGTACTGGTTTGCACTGCCCTCTTCATGGGGGATTGTCAGCATGGCCCATATTCTTTATATTATTATTATGATTATTATTTAGTATTTATATAGTGCCGACATATATAAAGACATTCCCTGAAAATTATTAATACAAAGACGCTGGCCAGCCTCCCTGCTCGCTGCACACTATTTTGGCGGTTGGACGGAGCAACTGCCATTCACTAAGTGCTTTTTAAAATAAAGAAAACTATGAGAACCTCCCTATGAAAAGATGGGCTAGTCCAAATTCTGTCAGTAATGTCAGAATTCTACTACTTACTGTAAGTGACAGCAACATAGGAGAAAAGTAATTCATGGCTCATTTTCCTCTGGAAAAAATGTACTTTCTATTTGTATGTGTTTTAAGTTTTAAGATTTTTCATGACAGTTCCTCTTTAAAGAGAACTGGAGGTGAGAAACATATGGAGGCTGCCATATTTATTTCCATATAAACAGTGCACATTGCCTGGCTGGCCTGCTGATCCTCTGCCTTGTATACTTTTAGCCATAGACCCTGAACAAGCATATGCAGATCAGATGTGTCTGACAAAAATCTGACAGGATTTGCTGCATGCTTGTGTCAGGTGTGTGAATGAGACACTACTGACCAAAACAATCAGCGGGACAGCCAGGCAGATGGTATTGATTAAAAGGAACTAAATATGGCAGCCTCCATATGACTCTCACCATGGAATCATTTTAAGCCTAACCCTTACTTCCTTTTACCATTTTTATTACCTTCCTGAAACCTTTGCACGTAACATTTACCCCTTCCAGATAAGGGGCAAACCCAGGATTTTCAAGTGGAGGGGGGTCCCTGAAAGGTCTCCCTCAGCCACGTACAATACAGTATACTAATATCGTAGGACATCATGCTGGGTACACATAATGCAATTTCCCGTCCGACCGACAGGATCTGAGAATTATTTCCTAAATGTCTGATCTGCTCCCGATCGACAACTGGATAGATCAGGAGCAGTTTGGATACAGATAATAATGAGGACAGCTGACATTGGTAATGAAGGGGAAAGTGAAGCTTTCATACAGCAGGGAACAGGGCTGTGCTCATACCTGATTCTTTTAAGTTCCCCAGAGCTCCATGCTCTTTACACACGCTGCTGCTCCATCCAAAGTCAACTGTAGCAGGGAAAGGAAGGGGGCGGTGCTGTGAGCTGCAGGATACCTGCAGATATTCTGGTGTCTCAACTTGTGCCTATCCACAGACACTACACTGGCCCTGGTCTGAGGGGGGATTCTGGGCAGCTGTAATCCCCCTGTGTTTGCCTATGCAGATGTATAACCAACCATAATGTTCTATTACTAGAGATGGCCCGAATGGTTCGCATGCGAACGCGATCATCGTTGGTTTGCGTTCGCTGTGAACCACAAACTATATGTAAGTTCGACCCGCCCCTAATACTACATCATTAGGCTCAACTTTGACCCTCTACATCACAGTCAGCAGACACATGGTAGCCAATCAGGCTACACTCCCTCCTGGAGCCCCTCCTTATAAAAGGCAGGCAGAGTCGGCCATTTCCCTCACTCGTGTGGCTGCAGTAATTAGAGAAGGGAGAGGAACCTGCTGTAGACACAGGAGGGAAAGCTTAGTTAGGCTCTTGTTAGGCTTGTTAGCTTGCTTCTAGTTGATACTTATTGCTAAAAAGCACCCTCAACAGCTCTTTTGAGAGCTAATGTTATTCTTGTGGTTTATTTTTTTTTGTGTGTGTGTCCCACTGACACTTGTGTTGCATATACAGCCCTGTCAGTCAGTCGCAGCTGGCCCTTGGCTTCTTGCTAATACCTACTGTGCCACTGCCAGGCCCAGCACATTCAGGGCCTACCTTTTCACTGCACGTGTGTGACAGGCAGCTGCACATTTGTAATACCAACCACTGCATACATGTTCATGTTTATTGCACCTGCGTGACAGAAGCACACAGTTTTATATACCAGTCACTGCACCTGTTCACGGTACCTGTGTGTGTGACAGCTGCATATTTGTAATACCAGTCACTGCATACCTGTTCATGTTCACTGCACCTGTGTGACAGAAGCACGCAGTGTTATATACCAGTCACTGCACCTGTTCACGGTACCTGTGTGTGTGGCAGCTGCACATTGTATTGATACCAGTCACTGCATACCTGTTTAGTGCACCTACGTGACCGCACGTAGTGTTATATTATATATCAGTCACTGCATAGCTTTTCATGGTACCTATGTATGTGACAGCTGCACATTTGTAATACTAGTCACTGCATACCTGTTCACGGTACCTGTGTGTGTGACAGCTGCACATTTGCAATACTAGTCACTGCATACCTGTTCACAGTACCTGTGTGTGTGACAGCTGCACATTGTATTGATACCAGTCACTGCATACCTGTTCAGTGCACCTATGTGACCGCACACAGTGTTATATTATATACCAGTCACTGCATACCTGTTCAGGGTACCTGTGTGTGTGAAAGCTGCACATTTGTAATACCAGTCACTGCATACCTGTTCACTGCACCTGCGTGACCGCACGCTGTTTTATAGACCAGTACGTGAATTTTTAAGGCCGCTAAAAAAAACAATAACAATTTTTTCTGGTGTGTGTATATGCCTGCCTAATTTTTCTGGCTGCACTGCAGCTGCAACAACAAAACAAAAGGCATGTACATGTGTCAATTCCCCTTCGTGATCATTACCTTGCTGAGGTGAAGGGGATTGCGTATCACAATGAAGCAATGACCGCCGGCTGTATGTCGTGGGGGGGTTGTGGACAGACCAAATTCAATCAGCTGGACAGTCACTGTTGTTCAGAGGCGTAGCTAGGATTTTGAACACCCGGGGACAAAGACAGTTTTTGCGCCCCCCCCACGCCCTGGAGAAAATGGGTGTGGTAATATACTAGAATGTGGCCATGGTCATGGAGGCCACTATGTGTGCAGACAGGGAGCCCACCCCGTAGGTAACCAGAGAGGCCACCTTTAGGTAGCAAGAGAGCCCCCCCCTTCCCTTTTAGGTAGCTAGAGTAACAAAACTATGTACTGTGCAATGTGCTGCAGAAGATGTCAGTGCTATATAAATACATAATATGGTAGGACATTAGACTATGACTACAGTAGGATTAGATTGTGAGCTCCTCTGAGGGCACACAGTGACATGACTATGTACTCTGTAAAGTGCTGCAGAAGACGTCAGTGCTATATAAATACATACTAATAATATGGTAGGACATTAGACTATGACTATGGTAGGATTAGATTGTGAGCCCCTCTGAGGACAGTCAGTGACATGACTATGTACTCTGTAAGGTGCTGCAGAAGATGTCAGTGCTATATAAATACATACTAATAATATGGTAGGACATTAGACTATGACTATGGTAGGATTAGATTGTGAGCTCCTCTGAGGACAGTCAGTGACATGACTATGTACTTTGTAATGTGCTGCAGATGTCAGTACTATAATAATAATATGGTAGGACATTATGTAGGACTGTGACCTTAGAGGAGCTCACAATCTAATCCCTACCATAGTCATAGTGAGGTCAGGCCAGCCAAGGGTCATACACGTAGGACACAAGATGAAAGCAGATGAAAAAGTGCTCAAGTACTAGCAGAGGTTAGTCTAAGCGGCAATCCAAGAATAATAAAAAACACAAAGGGGTCAAACCAGGCAGCAATCACAGACGGGTCAGTTCCAAGCAGAAATTCAGTCCAGGCAGCGATCAAAGAGAAGTCAAATAACAGGCAAGGTCGGTAACCAGATAATCCAATAAGAGTAATCACACCCACTTAGCAGAAGCTAATGCTTTCACGGGCAGTTTGAAATGGCAAAGGAGCAACCCTAAATACCTCCCCTGCACCAATCAGCAGCCTAGCTGCGACTGGCCAATCAGCTCCTGAGCACTTCCTACTAGCGCGGC